>NW_011888855.1:3806578-3828603 GCF_000151845.1 Pteropus vampyrus
GGGCAAGGAGTGAGCGGTAGCTGGGGAACGGAAGCGGTAACGCGCTCGGGTCCAGGCCCTCTGTGAATCTGTCAGCTGCTGGGTCTACCGAGGAGTGGCGCGGAGACAATGCCAGGGACTCCCGAGCGCAGAAGCCTTTGGCTCCGCGCACCCTCGACAGACACCTCCACCCGGCGCCTCCCGGAGTCTTGTTGGCTCCTGGAGCAGAGAAGGCGCGCGAGCGTTAGCCTTGGGGCCGCAGCATAGGCTGGACATTGAGTCCGGGTCCACAGGCCCGCTGGTGCCTGGCCGCGAGCGGACTCAAGAGTGTGGACTTAGAACGTGACAGCACAGGACTGGCTCACGGGGTCTGGTGGAGGGGCCTGCCAAGACACCCGCCACGGCCATGACTTCCTGTAGAGATGGCCTCTACCAAGGCCTGCGGGCAGCTGCCCTCAGAGTTTGTGACTCGAACCCTGACACCGGGAATTATTCCCTTGGAAGCGTTAGTGATAGTGCTCGAGATTTAGGCTCAATCTGAATGTCTAGATACGGAGGGAGAGAACTGTGGAATTGTAAACAAATGGATTTGGTAGGATGAAAAGCTTTTTCCAAAGAAAAATATTGCTCATAAATGACCTTGCAGTCATTTTAGACCCGGGGAGCCAAAATTTATCAGGGTTTGGATCAAATTGGTTTTATAAATTTTCAGCCCCTCCACTCATTCACCCACTCCCCCTTCAGGATCAGGAATTTTGTACCATGGGATGCAGTTCTCCGACAAATATGTCAGGAAATGACTGGCATGTGGCTGGAAAGTTAGATAAAAACACTTTTTTTGAGAATTCCATTTAACTAGGCATACAAATCAAATTGTCTTTTAAGTGGATACCAACTCCTATTGAATTTGCAGCTAGAGTTTAAGCTATAAAATAAGTGGTCTTGTATAGAAAAAAAGTAATCAGAATATATATCTGAGAATGTTATCAGTCAACAGGTTGAGTCTCAATAGCACAATACTTGTAAAAGCATACATATGATTAAGAAATTAATTCATACCACAAATGTTTGTGTCCTTGGTCTAAGCACTGGGAATCCAAAGCAAACAAAAAAGACAGAGCCAGAGCTAACTTTCTATATGAGGTCACAGTAAGTAAACAAGGTAACTTTAGACTACTGTTCTGAAAAGGAATTAAGCAATGAAATGAGTGGGAAGGTCTCTCTGAGGTCACATTTGAGGTGCTCCGGTTAAGATTCATTCAAAATTCCTCTTGCCCAAGCTCCAGAAGTTACTGGGCAACACAGGAGCAAAATAGCAGGACTGTTTCACCAATAAACTTAAGCTAATCCTCTGGACTCTGGTGCCAAACGCTGAAAGATTTCTTAATAAGGCAAAATGAGTTATGTATATTTTTCTCACAAAATGCGAACATAGTATAAAATTTATGTAAAAAATAAAATAAAATCAATGCAATTTTTAGAAGTGATAAAATGCGTATCCTATAAGTAAATTGATCGATCAATCACTTGGGAAGTTTTGGAGGTTTTTTTATACTAGCAATTTACAATAAATGAGTGTGAAGGTGGAAACAGTCTGAAGCCTATCTACATAGAACTAGAGACACTGAAGACTCATGGCTGGTCCGTGGCTGGCACAGAGTAGTTCCAGGTCCCCTCAGAAGAAAGTTTTAGATACATTAACTTTGTGTGCTTTCATCTTAGAAAACAATTACTTCATAGATAATTACAGATATTAATTGTAAGGGAAAGAACATTACTGCTTGGATAAGAGTTCTTTTAGTACTCTCAAATCATGTAATAACTTTTCTATAGTCATATTTAGTCTTGAAAGGTATAGAAAAAACTAAATTTACTTGCTATCATTCATCACACTTCCTTTTCGCTATAGCATAATACTCAAATTACAGAATATGGAGCGCTGAAATGATACATTTGTCATAAAAAAAATGTAACTATACTTAATTATATAGATTAAAAATATTTTTAAGTTCAATAATGATATAAACTACTTTTTTTCCTTTTACTTAACACTACCTTTTCCCACAAAGCAACTGAGGTGTCTTAAAGTAGCCTCTTTAAGTTAGGAAGTCAATAAAGAGGAAATGTGAGAGATAAAATAACTATTATTTATTCATTAATGTTATATAAATGTGGAACTTCTGAGTTAGATTAGACATAAAGCCTACACTTTCACTTGAGAGTAGAGGATTCAGCCTCTCCCCAAATTCGAACAACCTATGTGTCTCTGTTCACCTGCTTCCAATAATATAAAAGACTGGGCACTCTCTTCCAGTTACCAGATACAGGAAAAATTGGCAATAAAACTGTAATTTTGCTCCCTTAACCACCATGCAAATAACCGTAGCCTAAATTTGTGCTGAATTTTCCTGAAACAAATTTTCATTGATAACATCTCAGAAAAAGACATTTAGAATCAAGATGATCAAGTAAAACTGCCTAATCATACTAAGATGAACTCAATACCTCAGATTTAAAATCTCTTAAACCAACTAATGATTTACTACTATCCAATAAAGGAATCGCAGTGGTTTGAGGCACCAGAAAACATTCATTTATTCGACAAATATTTCTGAGTCCCTCCAAGGTCTCAGACACTAAGGCTATGGTACTGAACAAGAGAGTCCCTGCTCTCAGGAACTTAGTTCCTAGTGGCAAGTAGCAAAATAAACAAGATGTTTGCAAGTTGTGCTAGGAACTAGGAAAGAAATAGTTGATAACAAGCAACGAGAGGGGGCCAAATTTAGATAAGTGGTCAAGAAAGGCCTCTCCAAAGATGTGGAATTTGAACTGAAGTATAAAGAAGGAAAAGGAAAAGGAACCAGAAGAAAGTAGTGAAGAACATTCTGGCAGAGAGAAGAAAAGGTACAAAGGCTCCAAGGCAGGAATGAGTTTACCTGTTTGAAGAAGAAAAAGTAGGCCAGACTTGCTGAGTACACTCTGGGAGGGAGATGTTTGAGATGTGGTTAGAAAAATATAAGGGGCCAGATTATGTAGGATCATCATGGGAAGTGTGCTAGGAGCTATTGCACCATCTATGAGCCTGCTGCATATTTTAGGCAAGATCTGATGGTGACTAACTAGGGTTATTTTGGAGATACAACTAACAGGAGTGAAGGAAAGAAAAACCAAGGACTGACTCCTAGGTTTTTTCCTTGAGCAGCTAAATAGAAGTCATTTCCTGATAGAAAGACCAGGGAAAGCACAGGTTTGAAGACAAAAATTGAAAATATTAAATCTAAATATATTCTGAGCAGACTGTATGGGAAGAAGTCAGGATGGGAAAGAGAAATTTGGAAGGCATCAGCTCATACACAGGATTTAAAATATATGAATAGATGAGTTTTCCCGGGGGGGGGGAAATATATATATATATATATATATATATATATATATATATAGAAGAGGGGTCCAGGACTAAGACTCAAAAAGAACAACACTTATTGGACTTGAAGAGAAGGATCCAGAAAAGGAGGAGGATCAGTAGTAAGACAAGAAAATGTCCCCAAAATGAGGAAGGGGTCAACTGTATTGAATGTTTCTGAACATGTAAGTGTCCATTAGATTTGTCAACATGGATATCTTGACAAAAGCAGTTTCAATGGAGTCACATGAATGAAGGCCTGAATGGAGTGGGTTCAAAAAAGAAAGGGTAGAGAGGAAATGATAAACAAGTATAGATACCTCCTCTGTTTTGCTGAGATAGGAAGCAGAGAAATGAGATCGAGAAGAAATGGGAGGAGGGAAAATTGGGTTTCCTCTTTTTTTCTTTAAGATGAAAGATATTAGAGAATTTTAAACACTACTGGAAATAATCTAATGGAAAATTTGACATCAAGCACCTACTATATTCCAGGCACTAAGAATACGTTAACAAGACAGGTACAACCTCTGCCCTTAGGAAACTAACAAGTAAACAAGCAAGCAAGTTATTACAGATTGTGATAAGTGCTAAACTTGTACCTTCAATATAAAATAAACAAGCTGGAAATCTTCACCTTGAATTCTATTAGAAGTATACAAAAGAAGGTCCTTTATATAATGGCACACTTCTATGACAAACATTTTTTCAACAAATATTTTTCAAACACTTTAATATGTTTAATATATGTCTGGCAGCTGTGCTAGAACCTGGAAATACAATGAAGAACACGATGTAGTTCCTGCACTCAAGAAGCTTACTGTCTAAGGAGAAAAACCAGAAATTTACAGGCAATTATAGTATTGTGATAAATGCTATGATGTGGGCAATTAACCTTTTGGGGGAATTAAGGAAAGTTATCTGGAGGAAAGAATAGGAAAGAATAAATAGAGATTAAAAATAAAAATAGGAGAAGCTAAAGAAAAGAGGATGTGAGCAAGAAAATGTGTTTCAGGCAGATGGAGCATCACATTCAAGGCTTGGAGGGAAGAGAAAATATAAAAATTCAGTGACCGATAATATAACCTAGTGGTAAAATTGAACTGGATTAATTAAGAAAACTAAGTAAAATATTAAATCTAAATATAAAAGATTAGACTTTATCCAGAAGATGCTAGAGAGCTACTAAAGAATTTTAAGCAGAAAACGTGATCAGATGAGCATTTTAGAAAGCTACCTCTGCATGCATTGCGGAACATTGACTACAGGGTACAAGAATAAAGGCTGAGAAACTAGTGAGGAGGTTGTTGCACTAAACCAGGCAAGAAAGTACTGGTATGAACTCAGAGAATAGCCACAGGAATGGAAGAGAGTGGAAAATAATATTTAGGACTCAAAATCAGCAGCACTTCATGATTGGCTGCCCATTAGAAAGTAAGAGAAAGGGAGGAGTCATGGATGATGGCCAAATTTCTGGCTCGGGTAACTGAGATGGATGAAGATATCTAACATTGAAACGGATAACAGAAGAACTGCTTCAAGGGGGGAGACAGGTTCAGTTTGAGATATGTTGCATATGAGATATCATGAGACCCCCTGCAGTGATGACAAGTAAGCATTTGGCTACACAGATCTAGAACTTCTAGAATGGTCTTGATTGAGTCCATCAGTCAGGATGGTCTATGATGCACATGATAGAAAACCCAAACTAAATTAGCAAAAGCCAAAAGAAAAAAAAATTGACTCGCTCTCATAACTGGACCTAAAATAGACAACAGTTCAAGCACAGCTGCATCCAGTGACTGCAACAATGAAATCAAGAATCTGGTTTCTCCATCCCAGCTCTAATTTCTTAGTGTGAACTCCATTCCCACTTGTGGACACAAGATGGCTGCCAACGGCTTTCCTTTCAGGTAAAAATCCAAGAGCAAAAAGTCTGGATCCCAGCATTTCCAGAAAAAGCTCTGCGATTTAATCCAATAGGATCAGTTTAGGTCTTGGATCCATTCCTGAACCAATCGCCGTGCCAGAGTTGGGAAGGCTATTGTAATTGACTTAAGCCATTAAAGGCCCACTCTTCAGACTAAGAGTGGCATCAATCCTACCTAAACCCACGTGGCTTGGAAATTCACACTCTAATTAGGATGGAAGGAGAGGGGTATAGAAATATAATGATGAACAAGGTATAGCTCCTTCACTCAAGGAACTTATTTATAGTCTGGGAAGAAAAAACAGAACAGGCAATTATAGTACATTGTGATAAAAGTTATGATGTGAGCCAGTACAGGATGGCGTGGGAATATAAGAAAACACAACTAACCTTTTTGGGGGACAGATGCAGGGACACTCACAACACACATCCACTATCAATATCCATGGCAATATTTTAAAGACAAAGATTTGGGGTCAATTGCACAGAGATGGTAACTGAAACCAGTGGTAGATAAGCTCACACAGGGAGACTATGTAACATAAGAGGCCCTAGACTAGAACCCCAGGAAAACAAAAATTTAAAGACAGAGGAAACCAAGCCTTCAGAAGAAACAGAAGAGAAAGAGAGAGAGATGACATGAAAGCCTAGAGAGTAATGTTTCAGAGAGATCATTCCTTACTGGAGGCTTTCAAGAAGAGTATTAGTCTGCAACATCATCAGCTGGGAGAGGTTGGGTAAAATCAGAAACAAACAAACAAAAAAAACAAACCTTAGATTAACATCAAGTGGGTTGCTGGTAGCCTTGAGGGGATCAGTGTCATGGGAAAACCAGAGCTGAAGCCAACCAGACTCTATGTGTGTTGAGGGGAGGGAGAGGAGGAGGAAGGGTTGAGAAGTGAGAGATTGGTAAGAAGACAGAAAGCACTCTTGAAGAAACATGGATGTAAGAAGGTGAAGAATGATTAGGTAGAAGAACATAAAAGTAAAGGGAGGATTTAAGATGTAAAATAATTGAACATTTTCAACTGCAGGTTAGAAAGCACCAGTAGAGCAGCAGAGGTTGAAGATATCTTTTATCTGGAAAATCTGGGCATCACATTCTTCATATAAACATACATGCTATATACTCAATATGAGATGAAGAGACTATTCATAACTGAACAAACCATGATGAATTATACCTTGGAGAGGTGAAAAAGTACACTCGAGTTAAAATTTTTTAAATATAATTTACATCATGCATTTTTTACTGAATTTCTTGAGTACTCATGACCTGAATTTTTTTTAATCAAGTATAATTTGAAAATATAATTTTAAATGCTTAAAAATGAAATTTAATTGTTATATGCTTAAGTAAAGGGATCCAGTCTCATTGTTGATATTTTTTAGATTGCACACTACTTTGGAAATGTGATGAAAACTATAGTGACTCTCCCTCCGGAAAGAGATGAACTCCTTTTCTGATGCTCTTCCAGGGAAGTTCACCAATAGATGTATGGGACCTACCCACAGGTGTGAAGTAAGAATACAACCTTGTCCTAGGACTAGCCAACAGGAATCCTCTTTGGACTCTCTCATGTCTGACAGCATGCCAGCTTATTCTACTTTCCTTCTTCTTAATCGTAACTAAAGTTATGTCCTCCACCCCTAAGCCTTGAATGTCGATTATAATTCCTTCCAACTTCCCACCTTTCCCTGTGCTCTAACCAATAAAACAAAAAAAACAAACAAAAAATATTGGACTCAAATAGTCCTGCTTTCCAATCCTGGCTCTGTTGCATCCTAAATTATATCATCCTAGCCAAGTGATTTATCTCTCTGAGCTAGCTATAATTTTTCCTAACAGCAGTACAAAACTATCAAATCTTTATTTCTTCCAGCCCCACTAGGCTCAGTCTAAGAACTAGGTGTCATTCTTTCTCACAAGTGCCTACCGCCTGATTAAACTATCAAATAATCCATTATCATTCTCATTCTCTCCCCTCCCCGCTGGATTATAAACTCCTTGAAAATAAGCCATTTAATTTCTTCTTCTCCCACTGCTTATCACATTTCTGCTTTTAAAAACAACCACAGGAGATAATGACTTAGTTGAGTACTGATTTAGATTTCAGGTCTAAATTTGGTTCTAGCCACCATCATTAAAGAGCTCTTCTGCATTTCTTAACAACTTTCCCATATTTCACCTGCAGATGGAAATGTAAAACAGAAATCACAAGTAGTTTGTTAGGGGCTTAAGGCCTGTCAAATCATTTACGAAAATATCTTTATGAGATTCCTATTTAAAAATGAATACTATGTAGGTTACATAACCTCAAATTCATTGATTTAAAATTTTTCTTTCTTATTGAAGCATCTTAGAAAATCTGACTCTTATTTGCTTTTATGTATAATATTAGTAAAATCATCAGAGTTAAAAATCTCACCAATAGTTATACAACTGTCCTATGTTAACTGACAACAGGATCACTGCTTTTTAGGATGGGCATTGTTGAGATGTGACAAGTTATATTGCCAAAAAATCCAAAAACAAAAAAATTCATAGATAGTATTAGCTAAAGAAGGTTGTTTGGGGATGAGGTAATACATTAAAAATTTAGTGTATGATTGATTGTGCATAATATACATTTCCTGCTTCAGCAAACCTTGAATGCAGAGTTTCTTTCAGACAGATCTGGAATTAGGTCTCTCACTCATGTGGTTTCAATTAAGTTCTCTTAAAAATAGCTCGTAATATAAGCATTTTCATTTTTAGTGCTTCAACAACTTTACTAATTTTAATCCACACAAAGGATAAATTTGGGGGGCGGAACAATCAAAGGAAGTCACATAGTACTCTGGTGTTGGTCCTTATAAATTAGCTGAAATTATCTATTTAATGTACAGTCCTCTAATATATTTATTCTTATTGTACAATATAAATACATATGTTTAAGAAGCATACAAGAGAATGTTTCTTTCTTAAATTATTAAGAATAAATTATAAGGATCTCAATAGAATTTCAAAACCGGGATATGTCACAAATAATTAGAGATTTTGATTTTTGAATTTCATATAATTTCAGGTAGACATTCTGCTTTATGGATTTGACTTTACTTTCATGTCTTCAAAGTAGTGAAAATTCAGCCACAGCTGCTACATCTTGCCATTTGTTTTTATTATAATATCTGGAGAAAAAATATAACAATAGATTACTTCATATACATCACAAGCAGATGTTCAACAATTATTAGTAACCAGACACTGGGGGAGAGAGTTGATGCCCAGGTCATTTTAGTTTCACCCTATTACCTTAGGAAATAAATCTAGAGGCCAATAATAATAATAATAAAAAAAAGGAATAGCTGCCTCACTCCTTCCTGGACATGCTAAAGACACTCTCTTTGGAGACACAAAGAGACCTGCTCAATAACATCCCAGTGGAAAGCCCAGCAAAGACAGCTGTCAGTGGCCATCACAAGGCCTCTAACCCAGCCTTATAATCTGGAGGAATTCAGCTGTACTTCTCATCCCTGTCCTCCTCAGCCATTACACAGGCAGAAGCCCCTCACATTTTCCTACCCACTCTTCCTTTGCATTCTCCTACTCTTGGTCATTGCTGTTCTTCCCAGTGCAGGATTTTGGGGCCTTTCTTCCACATCTTGTATCAGGAGATCCAGAGTGGAGCCATCTTTACCTATTCCTATTGCCACTTTCATATTATAAAACACCTTACCCCCTGACTTAATCAGCCTATCTAATATCAATGGGTTCTCAAACTTTGTTACAGCTTAGAATTAACTGAGCCTTTAAATATCCTGATGTCCAGGCCATACTCCATAGCAATTGCATCAGGACCTCTGGGCAAGGAACTCCAATATCCAAGAAAGTCTGATGTGCAGCTGAGACTGAATGCCAGAGACCTATATCTTTGCCATTCGAAGTGTGGTTCATGGCCTTCATCATCACCTAAGAGTTTATTAGAAATGTAGAACCTTGAGATCCATTCCACATCTACTGAATAAAAATCTCAATTTTTAAGAAGAGCCTTAAGCAAGTCACAAGTACATTAAAATCTGGGAAGCACCAGCTGTTCTACCTTCTACTCCTCCTTATCGTTGTTTTCCTTGACCTCAGACACTGTCTGATTATTTATTAAAGAATTTGGAAACTGGGCCACAGTCATTCTCTCCACATCAACTTTTGAATAACTTCCCAAGTGGGTAATCATCCCACCCAACTATCTAGTCTCACATGCCCCTCTTCAGCCTTCATTTATACATCCAGGGCCCTGCCTTGTATTCCCCCATGACATCGCCTAGAACACATAATTTCTGAAACTTTACCATACTAGAGACCAGAGTCATCCTCTAACTGTCCTTCTCCCTCACTACCCTGTACCGGTATCTAATCAGTCACTAAGCCCTGGCAATTATACCATTAACATTTTCAGTTCAGACTGGTTCTCAAACCCCAGCACTCCTCACCAGATCCCTGAAGCAATGACCTGGAAATCTGTATTATTTATAATTCCCCAGGTGGTCTGAACACCACATTTTGAGATACATTAGCTGAGTATATTTTCTCACCTTTGTTCATCAAGGCTTTTGCAAAACTTCTCCCTGATGTTTCTGCTTCCAGGCTCACTTCTTTCCAAGTTATTTCTACACTTGTAGCCAGAATGATCAAATTAAAAAGCAATTTGACGAGGATAAAGTCAAAAATCAGTACGGTTCTCCACGATCTGATCTCAAAGAGAGTCCAATCTCTTCTCCAGCTGAATGTAACTACTTTCAGTTCCTTAACTACCTGAGAATGCTTTAAGCCTCTGTGCCTTTATTTACACAGTGCCTCTGCCTAGAATGTCTCAGGATGTCCTTGAAGGCTTCAGATCATCCTTCAGAGGATTTCCCACCTTCCCTATGCACCTCAAAAGGGTCCCACATAGAGCTCTATGAAAGTATCTATGCTTCCATTGGACTTGTTTTATATATCTGGCTTCCTCTGTGAGATTACAAACTTCATAAAGACAATTATCTCAACATTATCAGCAACTAACTGCATCTAGCATATGATATCCAGACATAACAAATGTTTGCTGAATGAATGAAACAATCTACTGCAAAACTTCATCTTTTTATTCTATAGCTACATGACCCCAAATAGATAGCCTTAAAAGGTCTCCATTATGTCAAACTAGTTTGATTCCTTTTCCCCAAGGACTGGCATACTTCACCTCTGTATTTGTATTAGATCAATGTGTCCGTTGGCATAACCAATTTTATCGTCAAATACAATAATCACGCAATATATTTTAGGCTTTTTGCAATTTAATGAAAGCAAATGAATCATTTTCAAAGAGAAATACAGTAAGCTAGACTTGAGGAATTAATCTAACCTATAGAAGCAAATAATAATTATTGCGTAATGAGTGATTATTATATGTCAGACACTTTACACGGATTATCTCTAATTCTTGCAACAACTCTTTAAGAAAAGAATGTCTATTATGCCAATTTTACAGATCGGAGGTTAAAATTCAGAGGACTGGTGGAATTTTCTCATGTAACAGCTAGATTTGAACTCAAGGTTGTCCTACTCTTAAGTGATTTCTACTACCATCCCTCAGATACTCAAATCTTTTTCCAGCTCACTTTTGTGTGATACGTCTGTCTGCTGTTATTATCTAAAAACTCAAACTCCTCAACTAAAAACATATATGTTTTTAGGTTGTTATCCTTGAAATAAGAGTTTATAACACACCATTTATCATCTCTTCTGGAGATCAAAGTAAAATAGAAATTTTTAAATCTTACAAGGATAGCCACAGGTTATGTCTGATTTTTCAAAAGGTATTATTAGCTAAGAAGTCTTTCCTGATATTTCATAGCAAAGTTAGAAGTATCCCCTCATGGGTTCCTATAGTGCCTTGTTCCACTTCTAGCTTATCATCTTGCAGAGAAGACTGTAAGGTTTATCTTATCACTACTCTGTAAGCCCTGGAGGGCTAAGGACGTATTCATATCCCTTGCTAATATTGCCATGCCTAATACATGCTTGCTGGCAAAATAATGTACCAATATTTTAGACACCCACTGCTATAACTGTAAGAAATACAAAGCAATGATTGTCCAAGTCTCTTGGAAAGAACAAACAAAAAAACAAAACAAAAAAACTCTGTTTAAATAGAATACAAAAACCCAATAGTTAAAGCAAAGAGAAGCAAAACTGCTGTCTGGATGAACTGGGAAACTCAGAGCCCTATCTACTCCAACATCTGTCTCTTATTTGACAGCTACCCAGTCAAACTACTGAGAACCAGGAAAGCTAAGTTCTAGTTCTTATTCTGCCAGTAATTAGTTGTGTGAACATGAGTAAGTCACTTACTGATCTGGCCAGTCATTTTTGTTATGTAAAATGAGCAAAATAGACTAGAATATTATATGGTTCTCAAATTTTAGTGCTTTGCAAGTGCATCAAATTGCGGAATCACTTTGCAAGTGCATCAAATTGCGGATTCCTGTGCCTTATCTCTAGAGATTGCAATTTACCAGGCCTGCAGTAATTCTGGTGCAGGTGGTCAGAGAAACACACATTGAGAAACCTTGGACTAGACATATTTTAAGGCCTCTTCTACCCATACAGCCTCCTCTATCACATCTCTTTTGGACTCCTCTAGTGGTTCACTTTTACCACATTTTTTCATTAAACAGTACAGTGCCAGTTATTAATAAACAAGCAGTATACTGAACAGGGGTCCTACACCATCAAAAGTGAGCTTCGCCCTGCAGCACTGATTAGATTACTGCCAAACAAGCAGTAATGTTAAAATGTTAAATGCCAGGACTAAAAATAGGCTGCTGCATGTTTAAAATAACATGATCACTAGTTAGCTTGGGGCTTTGCTATTTTTACTAAAGGAAAGGCAGAGACAAGTGGCCTGAGACTGAAAGAGAATTACTTAAATGAGGAGACAGTTAAATGAGGTGAGAGCCTAGAAAGAAGCCAGAAGGTGGCACAATTGGTTCAACATCCATCAGGGAGTTTCTCTGCGAATTAAACTAAAAATTTTGGTCTGAACGAGTCAAAAAACTTCCCAGATACATTTTAGTGTTGATTTGTTACATACTTAAACCTATAATTGTGCCATTTCCTGATGTCAGAAACCATTATAACAGGTCAAAAAGATCAAATTAAGAGAAGTTTCTCTATTTTTAACTTTTTATAGAAGTATAGCATACACACAGAAAAGTACACATATGTGTACTGTGTACAGTTTTACGGGTTTTCAGAAATACACCAACATAACCAGCATCCAGATAATAAAACAGAATACTACCAGCACCCTAGAATTCCCTCTCATAACCCTTTCCAGGTAATACTCTGTCCCCCACAAGGACACCATGGTGATTTCCATCATAGTTTAGTTTTGCCTAGTTGTATACTAAATATAAGTAATATTAAAATGCACTCTTTTGTGTCTGGTTCCTTATGTGATTCATCAATATTGTTGCATGTGACTGTATACTGTTAATTCTCACTGCTATAAAGCACTTCAATGAATGAATATACCACAGTTTATTCATTCATTCTACTGCCGATGGGCTTTTGAACAGTTTCCAGTTTGGGGCTATTATCAAGAGTGCTGCTGTGAACATTCTAGTCAAATCTTCTGATGAACACATGTACACATTATAGCTGGATATACTCCTGGGAGTGGAATTGGTGGGTTTCCAGGTTTCCAGGAAGTGGAATTACTGGGTCTTTTTCCACCTCCATGAAATGAGAGATATTCATCCTAAGGTAAAAGATAAGTTGCTGCATCTGAGCATCTGGCCCTTCCTACAACCAAAAAATCAGGCACAATATCTAGTGGCCTTTTTAGATTTTGGAGTCAACATATTCCTTATTTGAATGTACTACTCTAGCCCATTTACCAAGTGACCTAAAAAGCTGCTGATTTTGAGGGGGGTCTCAGAATAAAAGAAGGCTCTGCAACAGTTCCAGGCTACTATGCAAGATGCTCTGACACTTGTACCACATGATTCAGCAGATCCAATGGTGCTTAAAGTGTCAGTGGCAAATAGAGATGCTTTTTGGTATCTGTAGATGAATTACAGCACAAGCCTTTAGGATTCTGAAGCAAAGCCTTGCCATTCTCTGTGGATAATTACTCTCTCTTTTTGAGAAACAGCATTTGGTCTGTTATTGGGCCTTAGTAGAGACTGAATACGTAACCAAGTTATAATGGGAGCTGAGCTGCATATCATGAATTGTGTGTTGTCTGATGCACCAAGCCATAAAGTTGGCTGTGAAGAGCAGCACTCCATTATCAAATGGAAACAGTATATATCAGATTGGGCTAGAGCAGGCCCTGAAGGCAGAAGTAAGTTAGATGAGGAAGTGGCCCAAATGCCCATGGCTCCACTCCTGCTACTTTACCTTCTCTTTCCCAGCCTGCATTTATGGCATCATGGGAAGTTTTCTACAATTAGCTGACTGAGGAAAAGAAAACTCAGGCTTGATTTACAGATGGTTCTGATTGATATGCAGGCACCACCTGATTATAGACAGTTATAACACCTATAGTTCCTTTCTGAGACATCTCTGAAAGAAATTTTGAAAGACACCCTTCTAGTGGGCAGAACTTCGAGCAGTACACATCATTGTTCATTTTGTTTGGAGGAGAAATGGCCAGATGTGCAATTATATACTAATTTATGGACTGTGGCTAATAGTTCAGCTGGTCAGGGACTTGGGAGGGACATGATTGGAAAATTGATTACGAGGAAATTTAAGGAAGAGATGTGGACATACCTCTCTGAATGGACAAAAAACATGAAGATATCTGTGTCGCATGTGAATGCTCGCCAAAGGGTGATCTCAGCAGAGGAGTTCACTAATCAAGTGGATAACTCTTTCTGTGGCAACCAGTTAGCCTCTTTCCCCAGCCACCTCTGCCATCGCCCAGTGAGCTGAGAAATAAAGTGGCCATGGTGGCAGGGATGGAGGTTATGCTGAGCTCAGCAACATGGAATACCATTACTAACTACAGCAACAGAGACCAACACCTCATCCCTGGAGTGATCAACCAGCTACCTGTGGCAGGCTGATTACATAGGACCACTTCCACCATGGAAGGGGCAGCATTTCATTCTTATTGGATTAGACACTTACTCTGGATATTAATTTGCCTTCTCTGCACTCAATGCTTCTGCCAAAACCACCATCCAAGGTCTTACAGTATGCCTTATCCACCATCATGGTATCCACCATCACGGTATTAGAAGCATTGCTTCTAATCAAGGAAAGCACTTCACAGCAAAAGAAGTGTGGCAATAGGCCTATGCTAATGGAATTCACTGGTCTTGCCATGACCCCAACCATCCTGAAGCAGCTGGTTTAACAGAATGGTAGAATAGCCTTTTGAAGATTCAGTTACAGTTCCAGCTAGGTGGGAGCCCTTGGAGGGCTGGGGCAAGGTTCTCCAGAAGGCTGTATATGCTCTGAATCAGCATCCAATACATGGTACTGTTTCTCCACAGCCAGGATATACAGGTCCAAAAATTGGAAATGGGAGTGGAACCACTCAATATTACCCCTGGTGACCTACTAGCAAAATTTTTGTTTCATGTTTCCATGACTTTATGCTCTGCTGCTTTAGAGGTCTTAGTTCCAAAGGGAGGAATGCTTTCACCAGGGGATACAACAAATGATTCCATTGGATTGGAAGTTAAGACTGACAACTGGCCACTTTGAGCTCCTCGTATCTCTGAGTCAACAAGCAAAGAAGGGAGTTACTGTACTGGTTAGGGTGATTGATCCTGATGACCAAGGGGATGTTAAACTACCACTCCACAATGGAGGGAAGAAAGAGTATGTATGGGATACAGGAGATCCCTTAAAGCATTCCACAGTACTACCATGCCCTGTGATTAAAGTCAATGGAAAACTACAACAATCCAATCTAAGCAGAACCAGTAATGTTCCAGACACCTCAGAAATGGGGGTTTGTGTTACCTCACCAGTTAAAGAACCATGATCAGCTGAGGTGTTTGCTGAGGGCAGGGGGAATATGAAATGGGTAGTGGAGAAAGGTAGTTATAAATATCAGTTATGACCAACATGACTAGTTAAGCAAATATCTGTTTTCCTCCTTCCCTTATGACCATATCACCCAACATAAGATGTATTAATAACAGTTAACTTTAGATCACAGTACTTGAGTTAGAGGATATTAAAGAGAAAAGCAACATCACCCAAAGACTTTGTAACCTCTCCTGTGGAAGGAATTAGCACATTTTCAGTTGTATGTAGGACAGTTGTACTACGTTAGACAGAAGTATGACTTTGTTACTGTCTTTATTTGGAGATTAAATATGGTTTAAAGAGATGTGTATGAATGCATAGTTGACATAGAGCGGGCTATGATGGTTAGTTCTATGGCTAGGCTGTATTACTCAAGTATCTTAAATAGTAATCTTGGTGTTGCTGTGAAAATATTTTGTGGATGTGGTTAACATCTATAATAATTGACTTTAAGAGAGTATCTTGGATAATGTGGGTAGGCCTCATCCAATCAGCTGAAAAGCCTTAAGAGAAAACCTGAGGTTTCTCTGAAGAAGAAGAAATTCCTCCTGAGGATCGCATCATCAACATCATCTGACCAATAGCTTTGCACCTGCTCTACTGTTTTCAGCAAAATCCTACAATTGCATAATTCAATTTTCTGAAGTGTGTATATACACCCTACTAGTTCTGTTTCTTTAATAGAACCCTAACTAATACAGCATCTATTATTCCCTACCACTATGCTAATGTTATCAGAGATAGAGATAGGAAGAAGTCTATTATGTGGTCTCTGTCCTTGAAAACTTCATAATCTAAAGAATATAAGAAATCAGTGTTGTAAATTATGTCAGGTAAAGTATATTATTAAGTGTCAAATGAGTAGCATTGAATTAAATGTAAGAGGAGCTTAGAAAAAAGAAAAAAAATCTCTGTGGACTTAGGGAATAATCAGGGCAGGCTCTGTGAAAGAAATGGGTACAAGAATCAAGAGTAGACAGCTTAGTTGGATTGAAGTTATATGTAATCTATTAAATTTCAATTGCTTCATTGCCTGCTTACATATAAAAGATTCCCAAGACCCATGAAGTAATAAGTATTCTGCCTGATATGCAGTGAGGGAAGTACAGAAAAACCTAAACTTGGAGTCTAGAAGCCTTGAAAGATTGAACACCTCTCTACCACTTGGTTACAATACGATCTTGGACAAATTGTATACTAATTTAAGTATCAGAGTCTAAAGTAGTATAATATATAAATGAGGATAATAACATACATCCTACTTAACATTAAAATCATAGTGAAAAATAAATGAGACATAAGAAGGTGCTTAGCTCAGTGCCTTTCACAGAGGAGGTACTCAACCAATGTTAAGTGAATGCAAAAATATCTCCATATCTTTAAAAAGAATGCTACTAAAAATAAAACTTAACAACACTAAATTTCAAATAATTATTAAGAGGAAGTATCCTAAATACATTTAAACCAATAACATTAGCTAATTTTTTAAAAGATGAAGTAATTAACTTTCAAAAAATTATTTTAATCAGGTTATAAAATCTGACTGAACTTTTTATACTTTTACTATTTCCACTTTGTGCAAGAACTCTCAGAATACAATTTACAACTGAATTTCTTGTGTACATAAGGAATTTGCAATAAAAATGTCTTATATCTTTCAAAAAGTAGGCTCTGCACTCATACCACAACAGTACCTTGAGGAATATCTTTAGGAAGAGAATATTTCTTCTTCTTTACAATAACCCCTTTACTTTTCACTTGTCTAGTTCCTGGTGATGCTCTAATAATATAACATATTTCTGATGTATTTAAAGAAACCTGAAAAAAAAGAAAAGGCAGATACTGTATAATTCTTCTAGGTACTATGTTTATGTGTTGTCTTATTTCAAAGTCTTAATATCCATATTTTATAAATATTAATAATAGAAAGCATTTATGAAATGTTTACTCCACCCCAAACACTAATTGGTTTTAAAACATTTGCTTATGTTTTAACCAAGCAAGGCAGATTATTCCCATTTGTAAAATGAGGAAACTTAGGTCTAGAGAGGTTGGATAATTTAAAGACAAAGTAATGACAGATTTCCAGATCTACTCTCCTACTTCTAGTAACTATTCTTCCCTAATTCAAGCAAAAGACTGAAGGATTTTTCTATGAAAAGGGTATAACAGATGGTTTCCTCTCTGAGGGATTTCCAGCAGTTGAAAGGGGAAGTGCTCTGCTAAAAATAAGTTGCTGAGACCCCCAGTCCAAAAAGGCCGACACTCTCCAGGAAAGAGATTGAAAGATCCTGCTCTCAGCAGTCCAAAAGGAAAGTTCTAATATTGCTGATATAAGTAAAAGACTCTCTCCCCACCTCTTTTCTCCACCTCTCTCTCCTTCCCACTCCTTCCCCTCTCTCCTGAATGACTCCAAAATTCTAGAAAATGTACACATAACTAGATAATGACAATAACTAGATCAGTAGTTGCTTGGGCAAGGAGGGTAGGGATAGGAAGGAAGAAATCATAAAACATTAGCAAGGCTCTTTTGGTGGTGAGTATTTTCATTATTTTGATTATGGTGGTAATTTCACAGGCATATGCATATGTAAAAACTATCGAATTGCACATTTTAAATATGTGCCATTTATTACATGTCAACTATATCCCAATAAAGATTCTTTTTAAAAAATTAATAGTTTCCAGTTTCAACTGGGCTCTCAACAATGTGCTAATAATCTTGTGTTTCCTTAGTTCTTCCATTCCCTCAAACTCCTATTTCAAACTATTTTTACTTTCCTTAAGTTCTTATCCAACACCCCCCACTCCCCATGTTTTTTCCCTTTCCCTCTCCTCTTCTCCCTACCTCTTCCTCTCTTTCTCTCTGGAGATCAGCCCTCTAATTCTAGTCTCAGCCTTTTACAATCTGTTCTCCACCTCTGGAGCCAGAATAAACTTTATACAAGAATACCTGCTATCATCTCCTCTTCAGAATCCTTTATAGGCTTCCCTCAGAAAAAAAAATATCCCAATTCTTTAATATAAATTACAATTTTGGCCCCTGTTTATCTTTATAATCTCATCTCTAGCTGTCTCATCCCCACCTGGATTCCTATCCACACTCCTGGGTGACACTGAAAAGCTCTAGCTATACTGAACCACCCACTATACATCCCTAAAGTTCTACCTCTTTGTTTCTTTTTCTCTCTGCCTCTTTCCTGTCTTATGGTCTTTCTCTCTGTATCTTTGGCCTCACTGCCCTTCTCTCTGGCCCTTTCTCTCTCTCCCTCTCTCTTTCCGTTCTCTGTTTTTCTGTTCATTTATTCTCTCTACTCCCACCAACTCATGGCTCTTTATGTCTTCTTTATTAATGGAGCATAGTACTTCCATTATAACACAATGGGGTTGGTGACCACAATTTATAGATACAGACAAAAACTGAATTTTGGATCGAAATAGGATGATACTGTTTCCTCTCGTTTAATACCCTCAAGTCCTGATGATGCAAAAGATTTGGGCCTAAAAGCCTTTATTAGGAATCATAACTGATAGCTGAATCCACATGTAAATATTAGCCTTAACAGATTTTTTAAAGTACCTCATATACAAAGTATCTAATATAACAGTAATCATTTCTTTTCATAATTGAAGGAAAAATTGAAAATAATACCTCATTTGAAGAATTTTCTTGCAAACTTGACACAGGAACAATTTCATCTGAATTAACATAGCTGCTAACATTTGGAAATAGTTCCTCAAAAGACGCTTTTTGAACTGAGGACAGATTAATCTATAAAAGAATATATTACTCTTTTGTAGAAGTTCAATATTGCAAAAACAATTATTTTTAAGTAATTAAAGGAAAGTTGAAATATCTTATTAGAAGCATTTTCTTCTGATCTTGACATATGAACAATTTTTTCTGAATTAATATAATTACCAACATTTGAAAATGTTCCTTTAAAAGGTGTATGTTTAACTAGGGACAAATCAGTCTATAAAGAAGATTATAAGACTCTTTAGCTTTAAAGTTATTATTTAAATAACTATTTTCACTAGCTACATCATCATGCAATTTTTTTCCTATTTATTCATCCAATTAATATTTATCAAGTGCCTACTAAATGAAATTCATCTACCAAGAAATTACACCTCCTGGAATAATTTTCCCTGCTCTTCTCTTAAATGTCAGCCTTCCCTAGTGCTCTGTCCTTGCCTTCAACTTGCCTACCAATTGAACACCAGAGATTTAAAAACCTCTTTCTCTAACAGAACTCTTTCCACTGTATATCCATATCACTATCAGGTTACTGAAATTACCACATATTTCTACATGAAATTCAAAGTAGTTAAAATCAGATGCATGATCCATACTCTTTAGACTGGGACTCCAAGCAGCTTTGTCATGTTGACCAGCAACTAGGTCTGACTAGAGCAATCTGGCCTGAAGTTAGGCTAGGTCAGCATAGATCCCAGCTGCACTTCATGGGGAGTGGGGTGTGCAGGGGTTCAAAATAAGTCTCCCCAAAATGTGTCACTCTGGTATGTGGACTGTTTTGAGCTGAAGGCAATCAAGACCCAGCAGATTCAAGAAAAACTTTTAACTCTTCTTTAATCTCCTAAAAGAATCTAGATACAGGGAGCATTTGAGATCTTGCTCCCTGGCATATATCAGTTTGGCTCAAATAAACTCGTAAAAATTCTCTCCAAGTTTGGATGTTTCTTACATCGACAATTACTTGGCACAGTTCAGCAGGATTCCAAAGAAGCTCATCCAGGACTACCTTGTGAACCTGGACCAGGTGCTAGGTATAAGCAAGAGCCCATTGTGCCCCACTGGCTCCCCGCCTTGCACTGAATAAACTTGTGTGAGCCTTCTCTTGGAATTCTGGGCCTCCTCACTGTAAGTAGCAGGCCATGACTTTATCTGAGCTGTTCTTAGAAAGTCCTTGAGGTGGATAAGGGTTGAAATAACCCAGGGAAAGGGGAAAAAAGGCTTTGGCTTTTTGTGGCATGCTTACTAGGAGTCTGAAAAAATATTTGCTAGGTAAATGAGAGACTACACTCTCTTTAGTTCCAAAAGAGAAAGGACACTTGCTTCTCCAACCCAAACGGCCAGTGGGGTGGTGATAATTGTTCAGATCCCCAAATCTGGAGTGCTGGAGATAGGCTCCAGGTAAATGCACTATATATAAGTAAATACTATAAAAGGCACCGTACTTTGGATTTCTCTGACTCTTATAATTAGGCATGTCCCTTGTAGGGGCCCTGGAAGTATGTCTGTGTATTATTACAGAAGATGCTAGATTTCATCTCTTTGTACCTGAGCTGTCCCCAGACTGCTTTGTAAGCTGCTGCATGGACTTCTGGGAGTACTGCTCCCACTGAAAAGGAACACCTGATTCTGCCCTGCTTGCAAACTGTATTCCTGTTGCTCAAGTTGAACCTAAGAAGCCAGGTTGGGTAAGAGCTAAATTATAAAACTTTTAGAAGAAAAGAGAGGGGAAAAAGCTTCATAACATTTGATTTTGAAGATACCATACCAAAAGCACAGATAACAAAAGAAAAATTAGATAAATGGAACTACAAAAAAATTAAAAACTTCTGTAAATCAAAGGACATAATCAACAGAATGAAAAGGTAACCCACAGAATGGGAGAAAATATTTGCAAATCATGCGTCTGATAAGGTGTTAATATCCAGAATATATAAAGAACTCCTATGACTCAACAACAACAAAATAAACAATCTGATATTTTAAATGGGCAAAGAACGTGAATAGACATTCTCAAAAGAAGACAAACAAATGGCCAATAAGCATGTGAAAAGATGCTCAACATCATTAGTTATTAGGAAAATACAAATCAAAACCATGATGAGATACCATCTCACACCTATGAGGATGGCTATTATTTTAGAAACACAGACAATAACAAGTATTGGTGAGGACGTAGAGAAATTGGAACCCTGTGCATTGTTGGTGGGAGTGGAAAAGAGTGCAGCCATTATGGAAAACAGAACAGCGGTTCCTCAAAAAGTTAAAATAAGAATGACATATGATCCAGTAATTTCACTTTGAAGTATATATACAAAGG
The DNA here is from genome assembly GCF_000151845.1 of Pteropus vampyrus. Lineage (NCBI taxonomy): Eukaryota > Metazoa > Chordata > Mammalia > Chiroptera > Pteropodidae > Pteropus > Pteropus vampyrus. Next base: position 3,828,037 of record NW_011888855.1, read on the forward strand.
AATTGAAAGCAGGGGCATGAAGAGATATCTGTACAATCATGTTCACTACAGCATTATTTATAATAGCCAAAAGATGGAAGCAATCCAAATGTCCACAGACAGATGAACGGAGAAACAAAATGTGGCATATGCATACAAAGGAGTATTATTCAGCCTTTTAAAAGGAAAGAAATTCTGATACATGCTAAGGCATGGATGAAACTTGAAGACATTACGTTTAGTGAAATAAGCCAGACACAAAAGGACAAATACTATATGTTTCCATTTATATGAAGTACCTACAGCAGTCAATTTCCTAGAGACAAAAAGTAGAATGGTAGTTGCCAGGGCCTGGGGAAGGGAGGAATGGGGAGTTATTATTTAATATATATGGAGTTTTAGCATTTCAATATGAAAACAGTTCTGGATATGAATGGTGGTAACGGTTACATAACAGTGTGAATGTACATGAACTATACACTTAATGGTTAAAATGGTCAATTTTATGTTACATATATTTTGCCACAATAAAAAAAGAAAGAAAGAAAGAGAAGAACCCTGGTTGGTGTTGCAATATTCTCATCTTTC
>NW_011888855.1:3828653-3845845 GCF_000151845.1 Pteropus vampyrus
TAAGCTGCTGCATGGACTTCTGGGAGTACTGCTCCCACTGAAAAGGAACACCTGATTCTGCCCTGCTTGCAAACTGTATTCCTGTTGCTCAAGTTGAACCTAAGAAGCCAGGTTGGGTAAGAGCTAAATTATAAAACTTTTAGAAGAAAAGAGAGGGGAAAAAGCTTCATAACATTTGATTTTGAAGATACCATACCAAAAGCACAGATAACAAAAGAAAAATTAGATAAATGGAACTACAAAAAAATTAAAAACTTCTGTAAATCAAAGGACATAATCAACAGAATGAAAAGGTAACCCACAGAATGGGAGAAAATATTTGCAAATCATGCGTCTGATAAGGTGTTAATATCCAGAATATATAAAGAACTCCTATGACTCAACAACAACAAAATAAACAATCTGATATTTTAAATGGGCAAAGAACGTGAATAGACATTCTCAAAAGAAGACAAACAAATGGCCAATAAGCATGTGAAAAGATGCTCAACATCATTAGTTATTAGGAAAATACAAATCAAAACCATGATGAGATACCATCTCACACCTATGAGGATGGCTATTATTTTAGAAACACAGACAATAACAAGTATTGGTGAGGACGTAGAGAAATTGGAACCCTGTGCATTGTTGGTGGGAGTGGAAAAGAGTGCAGCCATTATGGAAAACAGAACAGCGGTTCCTCAAAAAGTTAAAATAAGAATGACATATGATCCAGTAATTTCACTTTGAAGTATATATACAAAGGAATTGAAAGCAGGGGCATGAAGAGATATCTGTACAATCATGTTCACTACAGCATTATTTATAATAGCCAAAAGATGGAAGCAATCCAAACGTCCACAGACAGATGAACGGAGAAACAAAATGTGGCATATGCATACAAAGGAGTATTATTCAGCCTTTTAAAAGTAAAGAAATTCTGATACATGCTAAGGCATGGATGAAACTTGAAGACATTACGTTTAGTGAAATAAGCCAGACACAAAAGGACAAATACTATATGTTTCCATTTATATGAAGTACCTACAGCAGTCAATTTCCTAGAGACAAAAAGTAGAATGGTAGTTGCCAGGGCCTGGGGAAGGGAGGAATGGGGAGTTATTATTTAATATATATGGAGTTTTAGCATTTCAATATGAAAACAGTTCTGGATATGAATGGTGGTAACGGTTACATAACAGTGTGAATGTACATGAACTATACACTTAATGGTTAAAATGGTCAATTTTATGTTACATATATTTTGCCACAATAAAAAAAGAAAGAAAGAAAGAGAAGAACCCTGGTTGGTGTTGCAATATTCTCATCTTTCCTCCTTCCTTTTATGCATAGCAGTATATACAGTACTTTCAGGGGAAGTGTGTTCATGCAACAGAAAAATACAGATATTATCCTCTATGGGCAATATTTCCCTGGTGTGACAGAAACAGAATAATGAGGAGAAAGTGGAGCCAGAAAATAGATACTACAAGTGCAGATACTTACCTCTAAACCAGCTGTTTGCGAAGATGGTGTACTTGTTAACGGGCCTCTGCTTTTCTTATCATGATTATTGGAATTTGTGTTCTATCATTGTTTTGTAAAATAGGGGATTGAATAGCAGAAAGAAATAAATTACTTTAATACTATAAAAACACAATTTAAAATTAGTAGACTAAATCATAATGTGTCATATTAACAAAATTTTAATCTGCTAATTGAATTTTAAACCACTAGACAGGTAACTAAAGAATTTTCTGGCTTGAGATAGGTCAAAAAACTCCCAAAGGAACTTTGTGTGGCATAACAACTATATGAGAATACTTTGGTTGAAATCACTATTAATTTAGGAAGAAAAGTACATTAAAGTTTTGAATTAGGAAATGGTGCTTTGATTATCCTAAGAAAGGTATTTTACTTACAGCATTTGCTTAATTCCTAGTATATACTCTACTTTTTATGGAAAGGAATTATAAATTATTTCTGAAGCTGTCAAAACACATATGCAGAAAAGATAATTGGTTTAAAATACATACATTTAAATGTATATAATACTTTCATTAATGGAGCATCAAAGTTAAAGAAGTTACAAAGTAGGATACAGACTCATTTTCTCTTTCTTGAAGATGTAAAGGAGCAGACAGAGGCAGGTGGACAAATCAAGAATGAGAGACAGAAGAAAAAGAGGATCAGAGAGCTAAGGAGTTTGAAAGAAAAAGAGAGGCAGAGAGAGAGATAAGGGAAGGGAGAGAAAAGAAGAAAAGAGGAGGGAGGGGGAAAGGAGAGAGAGGGAGGATGAGGAGACAAAAGATAGAGAGGCAGAAAAAAAGAAGATTGAAAGGAGAGAGGGAGGGAGAAGAGAGATGGAGAGGACAGAGATCAAACAGAGACTGGGAGCAGAAAGACAGATTGACAGTCAGAGAAACAGAATCAGAGACAGGATAGATAGAGATCAAGACAGAGACAGGGACAAGAGAGAGACAGAGCTTGAGACCAGGGAAAGCAGTGACAAAGAAACAGGTAGAGAGGCAGAACAGAAAGAAACAGTGATAGAGTCAAAGAGAGAAGACAGGCTGCTTTATTTCTAGCATTCGGCTGCCTTTTCAACTCTTGGATTCCAGGAAACAACCATGCCTCTCTGATAAGTCTCTTTGAACTGGTGTGTCTAGCACATGCTACCAAGTCTGGAACTCGAACTCAGAGTTAAAACTTGAACAGCACTGGAAAAGTTAGCTTTTTTCTTTCTTTCTTTCCATTTTCTTTCTTTCACTCTTTTCTTTCTAGCTTAAAATCTCTTAAACTGGTTGTTTGTTCAAAACATAATCTAGAACAGTTTATTAGGAAAATTTTTATCAAAAAACTTTATGGGCATATTTATGTGGTATACTGAATATGTCAGCTTTCTAATTTATTTGCTATATTATCTTTTAATGTCTTCATCTGAACAAGGGGATTATTCTACCCCTAGGAACTACTGTGCAAAGGTTACAAATAATAGATGTAAAGAGAACCTGTGGTGCCTGGAGAGTAGGAGATACTCATTGATAGTTATTATCATTATCATCATTGTGGTAGCCATGGAAGTGCTCTGCTCAGATCCTGAACAAAGATCCTGCTGTTCCAACTGTAAGGAGTATAATTAGCTGATAGCCCCCAACTGCAACATCGGTAGAATCTGCTTTGGCTTTTAGGCTGCAGCCGTCATCTTCTCCAGCAACCCTCAGCCAATGTCTGAGCACAGGAGCCCAACAAAGATTCCTGAGATGGACAATCTCTGACCCCGTCTTCCCCACTGGGAGAGCTTTTGTCAGATATGCACTGAGGACTTGAGGCTATTTCTGCCTCACCCTGCTTCCTCCCTGATTTCCTGTCTCAGGTGTTACACCCTCCACTACACCACCTGAATTAATTGTCTAAATATCTGTGTCCCAAGTGACACAATTACCAACTGTCAGTCCATTTACAAAACATCTGCCTGTATAAAGCTATAAATATATATCATCTCTGCTTTTCCCCTTAAGTCTGTTAAGAAATTGTGCATATCTAAATATTCGCAATAACTACATTTTCTTTTTATAGTCTTTTAAAAGAATTAGTAAAAGGCCAGTGCTTACCAATGCCGGTTGTGGGGGCTGAGGCAGCAGAACTTTGGTAACGGCTTTACCTGCAATGCTTTTAAGAACAGACCTCTGGTGAGATGATGGAATCTTGATTTTTACATGACGAGAGCTTAACTTTGTTTGAAAATTTGTATCTCTAGTTTCAGAATTTTTTTCAGGCTGAAATAAATTCATAAATACATCTCACAGTCTATAAAATCATTTGTAGAACTTCTCAGATGTCCTATTTTTATTGTAATGTTATAATTGTTACAATTAAAATAGGATATATATATTATTCTATCCATCTTCTCAACTTGGAAAAAAGTTTTAAACTTAATCTTTTTCTTAAAAAATTGAGGTTTTCCACATATTTAAGGGAAAAAAATCTGTTGAAAGACAAGAGTTTGAAATATACTTGGCTTAAAACTTTCCCTACCACATTTAAGGCAACATCTCCCCAAAAGTGTTCTGTGAAAAGAAAACAAATGATAATGAGATCTATCTATTAATCGATATTTAAAATCAAATTTTAGAGAAAACATTAAATAGATTTATATAAATGTCATTATGCAATAATCTTCATTTAAGAAGCCAAAAGTCCTCTCAAAGATATCAGGAAGCTGTAACTACAAGAAAGTGTGTTGCTTTATCAACTAATCTCTGTACTGAAAACTATGACTATTCAGTGACTGTCCTAAGTTATGTAACTTGTCTAATGCTTTCAAGATGTATTTAAAATAATATTCGAAGTTTAAATATATTCAACATCACTAAGGAGGTGCAATTTGAATTGGGTCCTGAATGAATGGCAGGATTTTGAGTTGACAGTGAGGGGATAGAGAAGATGGTAGAGAAAGAGGAGGAGAAAAAAAGTAGAAGAGGTATAGTTGTATTCCAAGCAAAGGATAGAACAAGAGTGTGGATCAGAGTGAGGTACTTACTGACATCCACTGACTTTTTCCAATAACCTTTTCGTCTCATGCCATTTCAGTCACTCCTTCATCAAACTTAGTTAGCCCGTACCGTCAATAGAAACTACCGAATCACCAATGCAAATAGCTTCTTATATCTTCCCACCCACTGCTCAATTATCTTAATGAAATAAACTTTCCTTCACCAAAATGTCCAATTTATGGATCCTACCATTTTATCTTCTTCCATGATCCTTCTCCTTATTCCTTCTGTATCTATCGCCATGCATCATTATAACCACTACCTTATCCTCTTCCCATTCCTATATAGATGCCTGACAAATCCCCAGCCCTAGATGAACCCTGGCATTGATGTCCTCTGGACCCCAATGCAAGTGAGTGCTGGGGAAAACTACACAATCTGGCATATCAAAGTCACCACAAACTCAAAAGGAGAAGCCACAGACTGGCAACTTATACACTTCTCTAGCTTCTCATAACTATTTCATACTCAGCCTATTTTCCTTAAACCTCCAGTCCTTTCCCTCTACCATTCTCAGATGACAGCCTTACCTTACACTTTCCTGCAACAATAGCAGACATCAACAGGATGCAAACACTTAGGACTCAATTTTGGGGACCCAGTGCAAAAGGAAAATGTGGGGCCCCTTATTAAAAAAAAACTATTAAAAATGTTAAGATGGTGACAGCAGAGCATTAAATGAAGTGTGGGGTCTTTCTAAGCACCAAGCCTGTCCTGCTACCACTACATTCACAAATGTACCACAGTAGAAATATTCCTCCCTCTTCTGAAGGCCAGTTTTCCCACTTGCATTCTGGATACCATCCCTCCCCATTTTTTCAAAGACTTCTCTCTTCCATATAATAGCATACAGAAGTTTTTAAAAACATTTTATTGAGATATAATTCACATCCCATAAATTCACCCATTTAAAGAACAAAATTCAATGGTTTTTAGTATATTCACAGGGTTGTTCAATGATCACCATAGCCTAATTTTAGCACATTTTTGTCCCCCCTAAAGAAACCCCGTATTCATTAGCAGTCAATCTTCATTCCATCCCCACCAGCCCTAAGTAACCACAAATCTATGTCTTTCATTATATATTTGCCTATCTTGGACATTTCTTATAAATGGAATCATATAATGTGCAGTCTTTTGTGACTGGCTTCTTTCACATTAAATAATATTTTCAAGGTTCATTCAAGTTGTGGCATGTATCAGGGCTTCATTTCCTTATTTGTTTGTTTTGCCAAATAATGTTTTATTGTATGGCTATATCACATGTTATTTATCTATTTATCAATAGATGGACATTGGAGTTGTTTCTACTTTTTGGCTATTATAAATAAATGCTGCTATGAACATTCATGTGTAAGTTTTCATGAGAATGTATGTTTTTGTTTCTCTTGGGTATAAACCTGAGAGTAGAATTGCTGGGTCCTATGGTAACTCTATGTTTAAAATTTTGAAAAACAGCCAAATTGTTTTCCCAAACAGCTGCACCATTTTATATTCCCACCAAGATGTTTGAAGGCTCCAATTCCTCCACATCATCATTTGTCATTATCTGTCTTTTTGATTATAGTCATCCTAATGGATATGAAATAATTTGTCATTGTGGCTTTGATTTGAATTTCTCTAATGACTAATGACACTGAGCATCTTCTCATTGCTTATTGGCCATCTGTATATCTTCTTTTGAGAATTATAGGGAAGTATAGAAACACAACAAATTTTTGTATGTTGTTTTGTATCCTGCAACTTCACTGAATTCACTTATTAATTCTAACTGGTTTTTGGCAGAGTCTTTATGATTTTTGATATACAAGATCATGTCATCTCTGAACAGAGATAATTTCACATCTTTTCTGATTTAGACTTTTTCTTTTCATTGCCTAACTGCTCTGGCTAGGACTTCTGGTATTACGTTGAAGAGAAATGACAAAAGACAAAACATTCTTGTCTTATTTCCAATCTTAGAGGAAAGGCTTGTTAACTTTTCACTGTTGAGTACGATGTTAGCTGTAGTCTTGTCATATATGGCCTTTAATTATTTTGAGCTACATTCCTTCTATACCTAATTTGTTGAGAGTTTTATCATGAAAGGATGTTAAATTTTACAAATGCTTTTTCTGCATCTATTGAAATGATCATTTGATTTTTGTCCTACATTCTGTTAATGTGGTGTATCACATTAATTTGATTATTATACATTGAACTATCCTTGCATCCTAGGGATAAATCCCATGTGATCATGGTATACAATCCTTTTAATGTGCTCTTGAATTTGATTTGCTAGTATTTTGTTGAGAATTTTTACATTTATGTTCATCAGGAATATTGGCCTGTAATTTTCTTTTCTTTCAGTATCTTTGTCTGGATTTGGTATTATAGTAATGCTGGCCTAGTAGAAGGAGTTTAGAAGTATTCTTCCTTTTCAATTTCTTTGAAGACTCTGAAAAGGACTGGTATTAATTTTTCTTAAATGTTTGGTAGAATTTACCAGTGAAGCCATCTGGTCTCTTTAATGTCTGGGGAGATTTTTGATTACTAACTCAATTTCCTTGCTTGTTATTGGTGTGTTTAGATTTTCTATTACTTTAAGATTCAGTTTTGGTAAGTCATATGTTTCCAGGAATTTATCCATATCTTCTAAGTTATTTAATTTGTTGGCATATAATTTTCACAGGACTGTTATGATCCCTTCTGGTATCAGTTGTAATGCCTCTTACATATTTTTGCTTTGTGATTACTATAGGACTTTCATATCTTATAGTTATCAGTCTATTTTAAACTGATAACAAATTAACTTCAGTTGCATAAAAAAGTCTACATTTATTTTTCCCACACACATTTTATGTTGCTGAGGTCCCAATTTATTTCTTTTTATATTTTGATACTTCTGCATTTTCTACACTTCTTCAACCTATTCCAATCTAGCTTGCTTCTCACTAGTCTACTAAAATTATTCTTGCTAAAGTCATCAGTTTCCTTCTTGATTCTCCCAGGTAGGTTAGGCTCTGATGATACCCTAGCAATTTAGACTCTGGTAAAATACTTTCTCTTGAGGGCAGGCTTTGTTAAAAAGTACAGAATACTATGGTGTGTTTTAAAATGGTTCCTTTTCCCTTCCCACTACTAGAAGCATGAAAGGATTTTTCTTTGATATTCACTGCAAGGATCTCAAAGAGATCCTGGTGGTAAAACTCACAAAAATATGAAGGTCCACCAATGACTGGGTCCCCCTTGAGTTTTTAACTCTCAGAGTTGTCCAAACTGAGCTCCCAGCAATTCGTCAATCACACTTTTGGTTTTCCCACTCCAGCATTGGCTCTCAGGGTGGTTTCTGTTCATGTATTTTTGCTTAAGTTGTGATTCTCTGTATCCATCTGTTTGTCTTTCTAAGTTTTGGTGCAGCAGTTTTCCCTGTGACCTTACTACTCTGATGGAGCTAAAAAGATTGCTTATTTTTCAGTTTCTTCAGATTTTTACTTGTTGTTAGGACAGAGTGGTGACTTATAAGTTCCTTACATGCTGGACTGGAAACTGGAAGTCTTCCAATTTTTCAAAATTCTTTATAATCCTGGACCTCCTTCTTTTCTGCACTCTATAGATACTCTTTCTCAGGTAATTTCACCCATTTCCATAAATTTAAAAATGTCTATAATACTGTATAATCCTCTTCTATTTTCCTGATCTGCAGATTTATAGCCAATGGCTCTTCCAACATGTTCATCTTAATATGCCCTCAGACCTCCTGCCTTTTCTATCACATTAAGCAGCACCTTTATCCACGAAGGCTGCTCAGGACAGAAACCTAGAAGTCTTTCTTGACACCTCTCACTCACTCCTTCATCCTCTATATTCAATCCATGGACTCTACAGGCAAAATTATCTTGAATCCATGCACATTTCTCCATCTCTCCTACATCTTAATCAAAACCACCACAATCTCACACCCAAAATCTTTGCAACTTTATACTGAGTTTTCCTGCTGCCACTATTGCCTTTTCAGTTTGCTCCCAGTATATACAATGACAGTGTGCTGTAGGAGAAAGAGTACAGGCTTTAGATCCAGAAAGACCTGCCACAGTCTCCTCAAACATACTGGTTAACATCTAAATCTCATTTTTCTCACCTACAAAAAAGGTAAAAACAAAACAAATATACAAAAAAGTTCACCCGATAGGAACGCTAGAAAGATATAATTAATGAAAAATGCTTAGAATAATGCTTAGCAATGAGTAACCACTCAAACAGTAGCTCCTGCTACATAAATAAAGTCCATAACCCTCTAGATTCTAGGCCTAATGTAATAATTCACATGTATTCCTCAGTATAAAACACTGCTCTGGATATATAGCAAATATCTTATTTTTATCTCAAACTAATGATTAATAGACATTCAATTATTTAAAGGAAGTTGGAAAATTATAAATTTTAATTCTCTTCCATTAAGCTCATATAGAATATATATTCATGTAACAATAATGTAATCTAATTGCTAACTCCAAAAATGTTTTAACTTACTGATTCGTATAGCTGAAAAATAATTTCTATAAAAGTATTGGTTAAAAGTATATCCTATCTTAATGAAATTTATTGTTTATGTAGTTATTCTGCTTCAATACTTGCCTCTTTCTTGTTTTTTTCAGGGGTCGAAGGGTAAATTTCCTCAGCAAGTACAACTTCAGGAGCTGCATTATCTATAAATAAAAACATACATTAGTATTTTAATTACTTAACTAGTCATTAACTATAAGTACAGAAAAGAGAACTTAAATGTGAATAAAAACTAATTGAATAACTGTGCCTCTGTAATGGTTTTAGAAGAAAAACTTAATATATGTTAAATAATCTGACTTGTTATAGATAGCAGAAAGTACACTTTAAAATATCTTTATCTCAAGAGCTCCAGGTTTCACAGGAATAAATAAACTGTATAAAAGATTTACTTTCCAATTAGCAGAGAAAGTATATGTGATTAAAATTCTTCATTAATTAATCTTCCATTTCAACTCTCCTATATTTTCAGGCTCTCTCTTTCTACTGCAAATTTTCTATCAGCATTTAAAACATACTCAGGTCTCTTCACCTTACTAAAAATTTTATCTGTACCCCACACTCCTGCTTGCTACTTCCACTCTCTCCTCTTATCTATGTGTAAGTTTTGACAACTGTCCACATAGACTAATTTCCTTTCCTCCTATTTATTCCCAAACCCACACATTCTAGTTTCAGCTCCCACCAATATGAGCAGAAACCTTTATTGTCCTACCTTACTAGACCCTCAGTACAACAGGTATGAATATCTTCCCTCTCTGGCCCTTTTTATAGCTCCTCTTCAGTCTTGACTCTTACCTTTTCCTCATTCTCCAAAATCAATTTAAAACAGTAAGTACTTACTGAATGTCTGCTGTGTGTCATTTTTACCTATTATATGTACTTAATATTGCAAACTTGGCTTTTTAAAATCCTTAACACCAGTACCTTGATTTAAGGCACCGAAGGATTTTCTTTTAGATTATTCCAATAGCTTTTCAATTCATCTCCCTCTGCATTCATTGTTCACACTGTGTACCTAAAATAAAAATCTAATATAATATCACCTCCTTAAAACTCTTCAAAGGCTTTCTATGTCCCTCGAATTAAAATGCAAGCTCCTTAACATGACATGCAAAATCCTGGTTTTTATGATCCTTATATTTTACATATACCCAGCCTCACTGCAGAGGCTAATAGGTTGCTGGATAAAATATAGGATGCCCACTTAAAATTCAGATAAACAATGAACAGTTTTTCAGTATAAGTATTTACCATGTAGTAGTACAAACGTGCAATATTTGTGACAATTATATTAAACAATTATTTGCTGCTTATCTGAATTCAAATTTAGCTGGGTATTCTATATCTTTATTTGCTAAAACTGGCAATGCTTTAAGCTAATCATTCCTCTGATCTTCGTCTCCCAAGGCAGAGAGAGGTATTAAGAGATGAAACTGTTACCCAGATTTGGTTATAGATTAGATAAAGTAAGTAACAAAGAGGAGGGCGTTTCTGGTTTGCTAATTGAGAAGGAGGACACTGGAGGAGGACCAGGTTAGGTCTTGGTTGTGACAATTCTCAGTCCTCGATCCCTGTTTTATTCAATCTCTTGGTAACTTTTGTTACAGCTACTTCTAAATGTTGGAGTGTTCTATTTTTTTTTTTTTTCACACGTCTCTTTCCTATTTATTTGTACTTCCTCGGTAATCTAATCTAATCCTATGGCTTTAGAACATCTATACTTTGGCTGTAATATTTTTCTAAAGCCTAAGTCTCAGCCTCAAAGTCCAGATTCCTGTGTGATAAACTTATTTCATGCCATCTCCACTTGATGCTAATAAACCGCTTAATGTTTTAATATTTTCTCAAAGTTTTACATATATACAGTAATGGTCACAAATTTTATATGTATATGTATTAATCTATATAATCATCACTGAGATCAAAATATAAAATATTTTCAACACCCCAGAAGTTTCCTGTATGTATTTTTGCCAGTAAACATTCCCTTTCCAAAGGTTACCACTATTCTGACTTCCAGAATAGTTTGGCCTGTTCTTCAACTTCATATATGTGGAACGACGCAGCATACGTGTTCGTGTCTGTGCTCTTTTGTGCAACATTATGTATGTGAGCTGATAGGTCAAATTTTATAAGGGCAAAATAAATTCTCTTAATCATTCTCTCAATTTGCTCCACCCTACAGTGATCCTATTTCAAGGAATGATACCACCATTTATCTAGTTGTTCAGTCCAGTAATTTAAGACTCATCTTTGATTTTTATTTTTCTCTCTTATCCAACATCTAGCCTAATCAGAAAATCCTGATACATCTGCCTTTAAAATATATTCCAAATAAGGCCACTGCTACCACTTTAGTTTCATACACCATTATCTGACAATAGTTTAACAATTAGCTGCAATAGTTTAACAAGGTCTCCTTGCTTCCACTCTTGTCCCCATAGTCTATTCTCCACATAGTAGCCAGAGTGATGATTCTAAAATGTATATATCTGATCGTGCCATCCCTCTGCTCTAAGATGTGCTTCTCGGCACATTTACAATAAAATCTCTACTCCTTACGATGGCATATCTATATTATACCACTTGACTAGCTCTCTGACCACAATTTCAACCATTCATTTGTTTACTCATTTTGCTCCGGTCACACTAACCTCTATCTTCTTCTTCAAATATGCCAGCAAATTCCCAACACATGGCCTTTTCTCTTGTTGTTCCTTTTGATCAGCATGTTCTGCCCCCAGATTTTCACATGGTCCACTCTCTCATTTCATTCAAGCTCTGCACAAATGTCATCTCAGAGAACCCTGTCCTGATTATCCTGTCTAAAAGAGCATCCCTAATCATACTCTGTTTTTACCCTGCTTTATTTTCCTTCATTACTCTTATTTCTGATACTGTTATATATTATGTTTATTATCTTTCTTCCTCTACTATAACATAAGTTCCCTTAGGGCAAAGACTTTGTCATGTTCTCCAGCAACTAAAACAGTTTGCGTCATGCTGTAGGTGCTTAATAAATATTTGCTGAATTAATGGGATTAATGAATGGTGAGATGAGGTGTTTCTGAAACATCTAAGAGGCGATATCCGGATGTCCTACACGCAAGAGTCTTAACCTCAGAGGAGAGTCTAGACTGAGATAAAATTTGGAAGCCTTGCTTTTACAAGACACCTATACATGTCAAGGGGTAGATTGAAAAGAGATTAAAGTCTGGGAACTAGCCTTGAAGAACTCACATTTAATGGCTAACAGCGGTAGGTAAGATTGCAAAGCAAACTGAGCAGGAGTTGCCTGAGAAGTAATTTTTTGTTTTGTCTCTGCTACTAGACTATTGGCTCCTTGAGGGCAGAGATATCTCAGTTTTCTAATAGTTAGTAAAGAGTTAGTAAATAATTAGTAAAGAGGCTGACACACAATTAGAACACAGTTGGATTTGTTGAATTAAGGAATGTGTAAAAAATACCTCTAGAGCAAAATATGATTTACTTAGTTTTAAGTCAATAGACCACATAGAAGAATACGAAAGCATATAACTCCAGAGTCACTATTCTGCCTTACTACCAGGCTTTATAAATAATATTTTCCACAGACAAAGCAAAACCTGTTATCGGGCAAGATCCAGGTAAAATCATAATCATTTTTGGTACTCTTACCATTTTCCTTTTGTTACCTCTCTTCTGTTGTTCGAAAGTTCCCTTATTCTTTGTTCTATAAAACAAATCCTCCTTCTAATGCTCACCCTCCCGGGTGGTAGGTGCTACTTCTTCCAAAGTGTGCTTTTACAAGTTTAGTTTTGATGACTAGATTAATTTCCCTTAGAAGAGAAACTATCTGTACCATTTTTATACCTATAGTACCTAATATAACACCTGGCATTTAGTAAATGTTCATTAAGACAACTTCTTAAAGTGAAATTACACACACAAAAATTTTTTTTAGTTGATATAAACATTTATACCCATTAGGAGCAAAACTAGCAATTTTTCAAGTTTACCCTCAAATAGATGCTCTAAAATTTGTATGGAATAAAGAAAATAGAAATCTGAGACATAGCAGAGCTTAAAAAGGTTGTAAATGTCTTGCTAAGTTTATTCTAATAAAAACCTAATAATAGAGTACCTATGATGCAAGAGGCTTTGTTGATCCTTTTATTTTTCATTCATCATATATAACTCCAATATATCTGATTACTGATTATCTTCCTCTCCTACAGCTGAGACTTCTGAGGGCAGGGAATGTATACCACTCTCCACTGGCACATATGGCAATACCTAGTACAGAGTACATACTCAGTAAATGTTTATTAAGTGAATAAATGATGGGTGCTGTGGTGAGAATTAAGACCCACTTACTAACCTCAGATCACCATTTCTTAAATACAACCAAGCTAAAAGCACTGTTTCCTGGGCTACCAATTTTCTTAATATATTGCTTTGTGACAAAGATAAAGAATTACAGATTTATCAAAATGATTCATTTCACTATTACCTGATTCTGAATTTGTAGTACTCTTAGGTTTTGGAGAAAAATTTCCATCCGCAAATGTCATCACTCTATAATAGGAACAAATAAATGTACTCTTTTATTTTTACTTATTTTTTAACTCTATTTTTCAATTAGAGTTACATTCAATATTATTTTATATCAGTTTCAGGTGTACAGTATAGTGGTTAGATATTTATATAATTTACAAAGTGATCACCCTGATTAGTTTAGTGCTCTCCTAGCATGATGCATAGTTATTATATTATTGATGATGTTCCCTATACTGTACTTTACATCCCAGTGACTACTTTGTAACTACCAATCTGTATTTCTTAATCCCTTCACCTTTTTCACCCTGCCCCCTAACGCCCCTCCCATCTGGCAACCATTAGTTTGTTCTCTGTAAATGGTACTCTTCTAACCTTTCAGTAACTTTTGAGAATCCTCAAATATTTAAAATGAGGACATTTATATGCAAACAATTATCCTGTAGAAAAAATATAACTGGTTAGAAAAAGATGTTACCATATCTATATGAATGAATAGTTTAATAAAAGGCAATATATTTATACATTTATCAGTGTGAGAGAATATGTGTAGAGGCCAAGGCATAGTGTTTAGAATCAGGCAGACCTGGGTTTAAAGCACAATTCTACTACTCACATTTGAGTGGCCTTGGGGAAGTTACTTAACCTGTCTTGAGTCTTGGTTCCCTCATTTATACAAAAGGAATAGCAATCTTGTTTCCCAGGATTTTTGTGGTAAGAATCTCAAGTAATATGAGAGATAATACTTTTTAAAAATTAATATCCTTTTCTCTTTTACACTTATTCCACAAATGAGACCACTCTCAATTCTATCCAAATGTGTAGAATAGAATTAGCTATTACAAAAGGAATACAAAAGGATGACAGCTCAACCTTTGACCATCAAAACGGGATTCTCAGTCCCTAGCAAGGATAATGCACTTGAAAACCAAATGTAAGATGTTTTTCTAAATTCCAGTTACAGGTTTATTAATAGTTGAACTCAGTAATCAAAACACAATCTATCCTTTTGTATTTCCCCTTTAAATTCATCCTGTCAAAATAGTACCTTCTTGCCCTTGAATGAACTTTAGGTGTATTTCACTGCTTTTGTAGTATTCTCTTATAATACAGTTATTTTTAGGTAATGAAAAGCCTAGCTTAATATCACAACACCAAATTCTTGTCATCCATTTTAAATTTCTTCCTTTTCCCAATTTAAATGTGATTTAGACTCATAACCTGCAGTAAAGAAAGCAACCATCATGGGTTTCTTCTCTATCTCTTGTTCTTTTTCCTCTCCCATTTGGTAACTATTCTTTGGGGTCCTCTGGCACTGGAGTAGGGGAAAGTTGTAGAAAGGGGCAGGAAGGTCTCTTTCGATCTTGACTGATACTATTATAATATGCCATTGGTGCCCTTTGGATGTGACAGATAACCAAATGCTGACTCTTTCAAATCAGAAGTATTTTGAAGGGTTCACTTATATGATTTCTTTATGCCTAGGGATCTCTCACTTGCTGCTATTGCATATGATGATAGAACTCCCAATCTCCTTCAATTAAGTTTACTTTGTTTTTTTGCAGAAGTCATACTGGGCATGATTCTTTTCAAGTTGATTCATAACTGGCTCCTTTCTGTACATTACGCACAAATCTTTGTTGTGTCACATTCCGAAAGTACATCTAGCTTCCTCTTTATTCTGACATTATAAAGCATCCAACAGACCCTCTTGCCTTTAGACTTTTCATTTATGAGTCAGAAACCAAACTTCAGAGGACATAAAGTCAAACTTTCCAAATGGTTCTCTTGGAGCTTCCTCTCCTGTGTTGATGTGAGGGAGAAGTCTCTACCTGTCCTTGTATATGATGCTAATAACTCTTGTCAAAGAAATAAACATTCTTGGTCATTTTCTCCTTAACCTTTTCTTAAATAGGTTGGAGATTGGTAATGGGCTAATGCTGGAAGAACTGGGTTTTGGCCTCACATAAATTCTACAAAGATGGTTCTACACAAAATAGAAAATGGGGTGTACTGTCATTTTTATTTTGTTTTCATCTATTGAAGTTACTATCCAAACTCTAAGACTACATGAAAGCCACATTTAACATCCTGCGACATTCTCAAGTTCCTATTAATATATGTAGATTAAGGTTTGGTAGACCCAGCCACAGAGTTTTACTACTAGCCATACTATATAGAAAGAACTCAGGATGCAACCACAGATAGATCCCTCCTTCACGCCTTCCAGTGTAGAGCATGGCTGGGATGAGAAAGGGGACAGAGGCTTAAGAAACAAGCAGTTAGACAATAGGAACTGACTTCTCTCCCTCAAGCCCAAAATCTGTAGTTGGAGTAATAGGTAGGAAAATGACATTAGAAAAGGCGAAGAGAAGCCAAAAATAGAGGGGGCATTGCCAAACTACCTGTTTAGAACTCTGGGAGGAGATGACCACACAGGATAAAAACTCGACATAAAAATAAAAGCTTGGGATGTTCAGACAGAGAGGGAGCCTCACAGTTAGCCCTCCTGAGATTCTCTTAGTTCCTATATATTGTGAACAAGTTCTCAAGGTTGCACACACTAAGGGCAATGAAGAAAGTGGTCAAATTTAGAACCAAAACACCTGGCACAGGGCTGCTATGGTAAGGTGACTCTATTACAAAGGTTGCAGAAAGGTAACCAGGTCAAAGTTTAGATGGAAGACTTCAATGAGACTCAAGGTGTTTGGGGTAGCAGCAAAAGCAAAGGTGAGGGAAAAATCAGCAATGCAGGACCTCAGGCCCTATTTGTTTTCCTTCATCAAGTGAATGAGTCATCATTCATCCAGTTTTCTAAGTCATAGAGCTGGAGGCCAACTGGGACACTATCTTCTTCCCTGAACCAATCAATCACTAAAAACTATTTATTATCCCTTGAGAATTGTTCTCAAATTTTTCCTTTATGCTATCCTTGCTGTTAAAGTTCAAATCCTAACCATGCCTCACTTGGAATGCTACAATAGTCATCCTTTCAGTCTAATCACTCCTTCTATCCCATCTTTTCTTTGCTGCAAAAGTAATTGTTCTAAGACAGAACTATGACCATGCACATTTCTGTGAAGAGGTAGGATAACCGGCAAGAATTTGGGTTGGGAAATGTAAAAATTCCACAGAAACCTGCACTCAAAAGTATATCAATCCTCACCCAAACATACTCATCAGTACTGAATACCTACACAATATAGATCCCTACAAAAGAAGACAACATTGCACTGTCTGCCATTTAATTCTGGTTTTAAAAAATCTAGTTATAAGATAATAACTAGAGTTGTATATGATTGTTTGAAGGACACAAAATTTATCAAATGGCTATAGACTTTTATTTTGCAACTCAAGAAGCCCAGAGCCAAAATATGGCTCAATTAAGTCATATGACTCTTAATTCTATGGCTTATTTATTTTTGATCTATTTCCTTTCTTATCTATATCTTCTATGAAAAGTTATATTTCCAGAAGTCCTAGCCACAGCAATCAGACAAGAAAAAGAAATAAAAGGCATCCAAATTGGAAAGGAAGAAGAAAAACTGTCATTATTCGCAGATGACATGA
>NW_011888855.1:3847110-3847422 GCF_000151845.1 Pteropus vampyrus
AGTCCTAGCCACAGCAATCAGACAAGAAAAAGAAATAAAAGGCATCCAAATTGGAAAGGAAGAAGAAAAACTGTCATTATTCGCAGATGACATGACACTACAGAGAACTCTAAAGATTCCACTAAAAAATTTGGAACTGATAAATGAATTCAGTAAAGTAGCAGTATAAAAAAATAATATCCAGAACTCAGTTACATTTTATATACCTATAATGAACGCTCCCTTTCACAGCACCAGAAGCTCTCCGTAGCGGGAGAGGGAGGGGAGAAGAGGCAGTGACTTCCCTGAACAGCCCTGCCTGGGAGAATTTGT
>NW_011888855.1:3847472-3849357 GCF_000151845.1 Pteropus vampyrus
AGAAATAAAGAAGCTCCCTTTCACAGCACCAGAAGCTCTCCGTAGCGGGAGAGGGAGGGGAGAAGAGGCAGTGACTTCCCTGAACAGCCCTGCCTGGGAGAATTTGTGAGTTCCATGAAGCCAGTGGCAGGGCCTAGTCATCAGGGCAGAAAGCAGAGAAGCAGATGGCAGAAAAACAACAGTTGATTTTTACCGGTCACAACGGCAGAGAAACAACAGTTGATTTTTACAGGCCATGGTTGCAAAACCAAGGCTGAGCCGCAGTTCCCAACCCAGAGGGCCCCTCCTACCATACACTCCGAGACCGATCACCGCAGAGTCCCAGGGAATCTGGCAAATGCTACCGAAACTGTTGCTAACACTGACGGGGACTGAAACTGAGGGTAGCAAGTGTAATTAAATATCTACAAGAAAATAAAGACATTATATAAAGGTATTGCTAAGTCTTTATATAAAGCAGGGATCCAAGAGGCTTAGACGCCACCTACTGGAAACCAAAAGAAAAGTGCCTTCTTTGCAGCAGACTAAAGAGAGACCTTTGTATAATAAATCTTCTTTCTGGAAAAAAAGCAGAACACATTTCCATTAATGCGGAGAAATAGTCCATTAAACACCATGAACAATCAAGGTGACAAGGATCTCAGAAAGAAAGAGAAAAATCTCCAGAAAATGAGCTTACAGACATAAAAATATGCAACTTAAATGACAGAGAATTCAGGATGATATTTCTAAAAAAAACTCAGTGAGTTCCAAAATGAATCATATCAACAATTTCAGGAATGGAAAAAACAACTAGATGAACAGGGCAAGGAGAATGAAACCCTCAAAAAGAACCAAGTAGAACTTCTGGAGATAAAAAACACACTGCAAGAGTTGAAAAATGAAATAGCAAGCTTGGGAAACTAGAGTCGACCAACTGGAGAAAAGGATGAGTGATATCGAAGACAGAAATCTAGAAATAAATCAGAAGGAAGAGAGAAACCGAAGAATGAAAATAATGAAAGAGAAATACAAAAACTAGCTGATATCATCAGAAGAGTAAACATAAGAATAATGGGCATTACTGAAGGTGAGGAAAAGGAGCAGGGACTAGAAAGTATTTTCAGACAAATAGTTGAAGAGAATTTCCCAAATTAATGAATGAACTGGAGCTTGGAATTCAAGAAGTCAACAGAACACCCAATTATCTCAACCCAAAAAGGCCTTCACCAAGGCACATTGTATTAAAATTATCAAAAATCAACGACAAAGACAGAATTCTCAGGGCAGCCAGAGAGAAGAAGATGGTAACGTATAAAGGAAAACCCATTAGATTATCGTCGGGCTTCTCAGCACAAATCTTACAAGCCAGAAAGGAGTGGAATCAAATATTTAAACTATTAAGTGAAAGGAACTACCAGCCTAGAATAATGTATCCAGCTAAGCTCTCCTTTAGATATGAAGGAGAAATTAAGACCTTTCCAGACATAAAAAAAATTAAGGGAATTCTCCACTACGAAGCCTGCACTACAGGAAATAGTGAAAGAGGTCAGCTCACCTAAAACAAGTTGACAAAAAAAAATGATTAGGAGCAAAGTGACTATCGGGCAAATAGAAGCAGAGGAGTGCAACCCTTACTAAGAACAGGGCATTATAAGCTTAAATAATAAGAAAAGAATTGCTATAGCAAGATAATAATGAATGTTCAGCATATGTAGGGACAAATTGAGACAATGACTGAAAAGGGGAGGATTCAAAGATCCAAATTTGCAAAGAGGAATGGAGATAAGGCACGCACAGAAAATGGGTAAGTGTATATATAACTCTCCTTTACATATTCGTAATGGTAACCACACTCCAAAGATTCAGAACTGAAATATATAACATAAAACAAGAAGGACCAGAG
>NW_011888855.1:3849407-3851620 GCF_000151845.1 Pteropus vampyrus
GGTAACGTATAAAGGAAAACCCATTAGATTATCGTCAGGCTTCTCAGCACAAATCTTACAAGCCAGAAAGGAGTGGAATCAAATATTTAAACTATTAAGTGAAAGGAACGACCAGCCTAGAATAATGTATCCAGCTAAGCTCTCCTTTAGATATGAAGGAGAAATTAAGACCTTTCCAGACATAAAAAAATTAAGGGAATTCTCCACTACGAAGCCTGCACTACAGGAAATAGTGAAAGAGGTCAGCTCACCTAAAACAAGTTGACAAAAAAAAAATGATTAGGAGCAAAGTGACTATCGGGCAAATAGAAGCAGAGGAGTGCAACCCTTACTAAGAACAGGGCATTATAAGCTTAAATAATAAGAAAAGAATTGCTATAGCAAGATAATAATGAATGTTCAGCATACGTAGGGACAAATTGAGACAATGACTGAAAAGGGGAGGATTCAAAGATCCAAATTTGCAAAGAGGAATGGAGATAAGGCACGCACAGAAAATGAGTAAGTGTATATATAACTCTCCTTTACATATTCGTAATGGTAACCACACTCCAAAGATTCAGAACTGAAATATATAACATAAAACAAGAAGGACCAGAGAGAAAACCAACAAAAGCCAACCAAAATAAAGAAAACAGAAACACAAGGACAAGGAAGCAATGGAAACACTGATTTACCAGAAAGCAAAAGATAAAATGGCTATACAAAGACCTCATATTTCAATAATCACCCTAAATGTAAATGGAATGAACTCACCAATAAAAAGGCACAGAGTTGCAGCATGGATCAAAAAACAAAACTCAACCATACACTGCCTCCAGGAGACACATCTCAGCTCCAAAGACAAATGTAGACTCAGTGTGAAAGCGTGAAAAATGATATTTCAAGCAAATGGCATCTAGAGAAAAGCGGGAGTAGTGGTACTAATATCAGATGAAACAGACTTCGAAATAAAAAAGGTAAAGAAAGATACTGAGGGACACTTCATAATGATAAAGATACTGAGGGACACTTCATAATGATAAAGAAGACATAACACTTATTAATATCTATGCTCCCAATCAGGGAGCCCCGAAATATGTAAAGCAATTACTAACAGAACTAAAGGGAGAGACAAACCAAAACACTATTGTAGTAGGGGACCTAAATACCCCACTGTTGGATATGGACAGATCATTCAAACAGAAAATCAATAAGGAAATCACATACTTAAATGACATATTAGTCCAACTGGACATAATTGACATTTACAGAGCCTTCCATCCCAAAACAGCTGCTTATACAGTCTTCTCTAGTGCACATGGGACATTCTCAAGAATTGACCACATACTGAGACACAGAGATAGCCTCAACAAATATAAGAGGTTGAAATCATACCAACCATATTCTCTAATCTAAATATAAAACCTGAAACAACAAAATGCAGAGAAGAAAACATAAGAACTAAACTCAAAGATCTTGGACTTAAAGAGGATTTTATGAATTTGACCTCAAAGGCTAGGAAAGTAAAAGCAAAAATAAATGAATAGAACTACATCAAACTCAAAAGCTTCTGCTCAGCAAAAGAAACCATCGACAAGGTAAAGAACCATCCGAATGGGAAAATATATTTGCAAGCAATGCCTCCGATAAGGGCCTAATATCCAAAATATACAAAGAACTCATACGACTCAGTAACAACAAAAAAACAAACAATCCAATCGAAAAATGGGCAGAGGACCTAAACAGATACATCTCCCTAGAGGACATACAAATGACCAACAAATGTATGAAAATATGCTCAACATCACTATCTATTAGGGAAATGCTAATTAAAACCACAATGAGATACCATCTTACACCTGTTAGAATAGTGGTTATCAACAGGACAAGTAATAACAAATGCTGGAGAGAATGCAGAGAAAAAGGAACCCTCATACACTGCTGGTGGGACTGGTACAGCCACTATGGAAAGCAATATGATTGGTACAGCCACTATGGAAAGCAGTATGGAGATTCCTCAAAAAACTAAGAATTGATCTACTATATGATCCAGCAATCCCTCTACTGGGCATTTACCCCAAAGATTTGAAAACCCATATCCAAAAAGATATTTGCACACCGACGTTCATAGCAACATTATTCACAGTGGCCAGGACATGGAAGCAACTGAATTGTCCTATGATAAATGATTGGCTAAAGAAGCTGTGGTACATATATACAATGGAATATTA
>NW_011888855.1:3852595-3871053 GCF_000151845.1 Pteropus vampyrus
TAAAAAAAGTAATATTGAATGTCAACTGTAATTGAAAAAAAATTACAGGAAAAAATTATATTTCCTTGGGGTTTTTCTGGTCCTTTTTTTTTTTTTATAGCTTTATCGATATAATTCACATACTACATAATTCACCCATTTAAAAGGTATAATTCACAAAGTTGTGCAACCATCATCACAATCAACTTTAGAACATTTCATCACCCCCCCAAAAAAACTCTGTACTTATTAGTGGTCAAACCTATTTCCTACCGAACCATCCAATCTTGGGCAACCACTAATCTGATTTCTGTCTCTATAGATTTGTCTATTTTAGATACCTCATGTGAATGCAACCATAAAATATATGTCCTGTATGACTGGCTTCTTTAACTTAGCATCATATTTGTAGGGTTCATCCATGTTGCAGCATATATCAGAATTTCATTTCTTTTTATTGTTAAATAATATTCCATTACGAATATACCACTTTTATTTATCCATTCAGCAGTAGATGGACATTTGGGTTATTTCTACTTATTGGCTATTATGAATAAAGTTACTGTGAACATTCATGGACAAGTTTCTGTGTAGACATATGTTTTTATTTCTCTTAGGCATGCATACCTAGAAGCGGATTGCTGGGTCATGTGTAACATTTTGAGGAACTGCCAAACTATTTTCCAAAGCAACTTTACCATTTCAAATTCCCACCTGCAATGCATGAAAGTCCCAACTTCGCCACATCCAACATTTGTTATTATCTGTCTTTTGATTATAGTCATCCTAGTGGATATGAAGTGGTAGCCTACTGAATTGTGCATTTCCCTAATGGATAAGATATTGAGCATCATTTCATGTGCTTACTGGCCGTCTATATATCTTCTATGGAAAAATGTCAGTTCAGTTCCTTTGCCTGTTTTTAAATGGGATTATTTGTCCTTTTATTGTTGAGTTGTAAGAGTTCTTTGTATCTTCTAGATACAAGTCCCTTATCAAGTACATGATTTGCAAATATTTTCTCCCATTCTATAGAATGCTTTTTCACTTTCTATATGTCTACTGACTGTTTTTAAACTTCTATGAATTTTTTATAAGTTCCTTCAATCTTTTAAGATTAAGGTGTTAAAAAATGTCATTATATTTTATAGAACTACTGAAAATTTTTCAGAGGTTCCCATCACATTCAGAAAGAAACAAAAATCCAAGCCTTTAAGCCATTCATGATCCAGACTGTGACCACGTCCTTGAATTTACATACCATCTCTCTCACATATGCCTTACCCTTCAGTTTACATACCCCAAATCAAACTCAATCTTTCCCCAGTAATATGTTTCTCCTCAGTCTTCCCTATCTTAATAAATGGCAACTCCGTCCTTCCAGATGCTCAAGACAAAGCTGTGGAGTCAGCCTTGAGTACTTTCATACTCCAATATTCAGTCCATCAACAGATCCTGTTAGTTCTGCCTTCAAAATATACCCAAAGTCTGACCTCTCACTACCTCTACTCTTCCACATCTTACCATATCTCTTGTACAGATTAGGCAATAGTCTCCTAACTATAATCTCCCTAATTCTTTGTTTCCTTATAGTTTATTCTCAACACAGCAGTCATGGTGTTTCTTTTAAGACATAAGTCATATCATAGCATCCTTCTAAATTCTTCAAAGGCTCACCAATTCACTTATACTCATCTATAATACCCTTATATGATCTGGTCTCCTGCTTCTTCCCTCATCCCCTACCTCCCTCCTCTTCCCTCACCCCACTCGAGAAGCCTAAACCTTCTTGCCTCAGGGTCTTGATCCAGCCATACCCTCCATGTGGAATGCTCTTTTCCCCAGGGACTTACACAATGTGTCTGTCTTCTCTAGGCCTCTGCTCCAATTCTACCTTTTCGACAACGGTTTCTTTCACCACACTACTTAAAATAGCAAACCTCCATCCCAATACTCTTTAGCCCCCTATCTTGCTTTATTTTTCTCTATAGAATTCATCACCATATAGAACAGTATAAATTTACTTGCTTATTTGTTTATTGTTCATATCTTCCAACTAGACTGTGGACTCAAGGAAGACAGAGATTTTGCTTTTAATCAGTTTCACTCATTACTATGTATCTCCAGCAATTAGAACAGTTCTGACACATAGTGAGTCCTCAACAAATATTGAATAAATGAATACCTGAATTTGGGGCCAACAATCACATCTTCTATATAATTACTAGAACACAGGGTTTTGAAAAGCACAAGTTTTAAAATACTAGTTCTTACATTTTTCTATGTTGTTTTTCATAGTCTTCTGAAGAGGTATCTAGGAAAGGAAAAATACCAACCAATCAGAAATACAATTCAAACACAGACCAGAGTCTAAAATTACTCTAAGTAAAAATAAATATTTCCTCTAAAATATATGGTGATAGTACAGATTATTTTTTATTTTTATTGTTTTATATTTTTTATGTATGTCTGCCACTTTAATTAGTAAAAATATTTTTAAAATACAAAAATAAAATTATTGAAAAATTTCATGACATGCAGGAATCTACCACCTTGTATTTGGATAGTTCTTTGTAATTTTTGAAGTCCTTTTATCTCTATTATCTTACGTAATTCTTACAAAAACCCTGTGAAGAAAACACCATTTTACTATCCCCATTTTACATATAAGAAAAATAAAACTAATAAAGTTGTAAGGCTGACAGCTGTGTACCTGGGACTTAAACTCAGGTCTCATGGCTCTTAGTCTAGAACTAAATATATAGATACATGTTAGATCGATTAGTCAAGAGAATGCCTACCAGTCAACATGTTACTGCTTAGGTACACTAGGCTATTACTTGGAACGTAAAGGACTATGGTGTAGTCTTCTGAGTTATAACCCTCAGCAGCTGCAGAACTCTGCTTACATTAAGTTAGAATTAAAAATCCCAAGTGAAGTGAAAGTGAAGTGAATGGTGCCTTCCAATACTTGCAAACCATTTCCCTGAAAGAGAGGTTCCAAAAACATAAAGGACTGTGGTGGATACTTATCGAACAGCATCTATTCTGTTTTTGCTGATAACAGTTTCCTGTTTTTTCTCTGGATGGTCCAGACATGGCCTGTGACTCAATGCAGTAAGAGCCCTTTATCGTCCTGGCCAAAATTACTTATTCAGGGATAGGCATATGAATTAATTTAAGCCAATGTGTAAGACTCAGGACTTTTATTCAAATCGTTGGGAAAAAGAAGCACTTAGTCCATTGACTGTGAGGCTGTGAGCATATAAGCCTGGAGCTAAAAAGGGTTGCTACAGAAAGGGATCTTGGCTGAGAGTATAACTGACACAAAGGGATCCTGAGCTGAAAGATGGAAAGGAATTGGGCCCTGCTGATATCATTTGAAACCCTGGATCAAGTTGTATGTGCCTATAATTTACTACTGAATTTTTCAAGTACATGTGGTAATAAATGCCCTTTTAAACCTAATATAGTTTGAGGCAGATTTTTTTTTCATTTGCAGAGGACAAAGAA
This sequence comes from Pteropus vampyrus, assembly GCF_000151845.1. Classification (NCBI taxonomy): domain Eukaryota; kingdom Metazoa; phylum Chordata; class Mammalia; order Chiroptera; family Pteropodidae; genus Pteropus; species Pteropus vampyrus. The sequence goes on from NW_011888855.1 coordinate 3,856,088, forward strand.
CCTAATTGAAATACTTGCTAAAGAGAAACTATTTCTTGGGGGCACTTATATCAGCAAAGAAGTTGCCAAATTAAACGTAACACAAAAGACAAGGCCTTCATACACTGTTAGAAATACTGCCATCCGGAAAGGAAGAAGGAGGAAGCAATACTTTGATGAGAATATTTTTTTGTATAGCTATGACTCTTAGAACCATAGTAATGTTTCACATACCTTCACATAGCTCCCTTTTTCCAAATAAATAAACAAAACGGGATAGGGGGAACCAAAAATTAAATCCAACACTAACACATAAATCTAACTATATTAAGTGAATAACACAATGCAATATACATATCATGTATTATTGAACTGTACACTTGAAATCTATATAATTTTATTAACTAACGTCAACATCTGTGAAGTACAATAAAGTGAAGTGCAATAAAACAAGGTATGCCTGTATTAAATTAAAAAGAAAAGTGAATAACAACTGTACTCAACAGGGAGAGGAAGAAAAGAACTAACCTATGTAACTTTGGAAAATAGTATTTTGATTGGATGCTGTAATGCTAAAGACAAAAAGAAATATACATAATTGCTTTATCTATTTAATAAGTGTGTTTCTCACAGAGATCTGGCTTAACAATTCTAACACTTCTTTATGTGTGTACTAGAATTAAATAAATAAGTAAATAAATAATAAAAGTATTGGGTTTTAACCAATAAAATAAAAATACACAAGTTTATACTGATATAAATAACTGAATAAATGGCAGAAAAGAGACAGTTCTTTTACAGTAGAATTCCAATTAATAAATATAACAGGAAAGAATGAAGTAGAAAAAGCACCATCAGATGAACACCACAGCAGTAACTGTTGTCAAGTTCCTCTGACAACTGGTAATACCAGTGAACGAAAGATTGAGGAGAGACAAGATTTATAGAATTTCAATGTCTTTTTCTAGATATTTATTACCTAGAAAGAGAAACTAGTAACTTTCTGATAGAGAAAACCAGCAGACACTATCTTAATCAAGTGATGGAGGGGTGGGGTTCCCTGTGATATGAGAAAAAAAATGTGAAAACTCACCTAAAATTGAAGACAGATTTGAAAACTGTGGTGCCTTCTCTATTGCTACTGCTTTACTGGTATCCAAAAGAGTGGAATTCTTGTACTGCATGTGTTCCTCCAACTTGGGACACTCCCAATCTAAAAAAGCAGTGAGAAATGGCACAAAACTTTGAACAACAGCACACAAGTGGCAGGTTACCTTTACCCATTCCAACTTAGGTCCCCGGCCCATACCCAGTTATGATAATTGAAGAAAGTTTTGGGTAAGAGAGAGAAAAAAGACAAACCTTGATGGCATCAGGATAGTAAATAATCTTTGACTTATACTGGTGCTTTAATCCATTTTCTTTTACAGATTTTTGCCTCATGAAGATTATTGATGTAAGGGACAGATAGCACACATGGGAGCTGCCTCTCATATTTTATGTATAACTCATACCTGTGTCCCATTAACTAACATATCACTAAATAACATATTGCTATCACTTGATGTCAGTTTTAAGCTTTCCATTGACTTTCCACTATGGAATAATGAAGCTATTCTCTTATATCCCCTTGCTCCCATCTTTCCCACACTTCCCATTGCCCTTATACTATTATATCACATATTTAGTTAGATCAACATTCAATGTAGACATTATGATGGTAAATTGCTATAAAAATGCTATTCATTCGTGTAGTATACCATGACCACCTTTTGTTTTTCCTGGAGTCAGAAAAGCCCTTTTGTTTGGTTTTCTCTGTATTGTTTTATCTATTTAATCCCAAACTCCATCAAATTGTATGAATCCTTTCTATTTATTCCATTCACTGATGTTCTGAAGTTTCATAATATTCTATCTTGGTGTTTTTCATCTATTGTGCTAGGCATACTGTGGGCCTTTTTAACCCAGAAATCATATCCTTTAGCTCTAGAAAATGTTCTTGAATTATATATTTGATAATTTTCTTCCCTGTTTATTTCATTCTGTTTTTCTCAAACTCCTATTATTTGATATTGATTTCGCATACTACTTCTCTAACTAATCTTTCTTCTCCAAATTACAATCTTTTCTCTTTGATTTTTTTCTCTTTTTTTTTTTTTGGGAAATCTCCTCAGACTTATCTTATAACCCTTCTACAGAGTTTTCCATTCTGCTACTGTATTTGTTCTCTCAACAGTCCCTTTTTTATAGCATCTTATTCCTATTTAATGGATGCAGCATATATTTTCTTATCTCAATGAAGACTTTTTTTCAATATCTACCTCTCCTTGTGTTTCTGCCTGGTTTCTTTTACTTTTTAATATTTTATTTTATTGTGGTAGGAATACTTAACATGAGACCTATCCTTTTAAATTTTTAAGTGTATAATGCAATTTGTTAACTATGGGTACGATATTGTACAGCAGATCTCTAGAACTTATTCATCTTGCATAGCTGAAACTTTAGGCCTGTTGAATAGCAACTCCCCATTTCCCCCTCTACCTTGGCCCTGGCAACCAACATTCTATTCTCTACTTCTGTGTTTGACTATTTTAGAAATCTCATATAAATGGAATCATATAGTATTTGTCTTTCCAAGACTGGCTTATTTCACTTAGCATAATGTCCTCAAGGTTCATCCATGTTGTCATACATGGCAGGATCTCCTACTTTTTTTTAAGGTTGAATAATATTCCATTATATGTATATATCATATTTTCTTTATCGATTGATCTATTGATGGATACTTAAATTGTCTCTGCTCTTGGCTATTGTGTTTTTTCCAGGAGTTTTAGTTTCTGGTCTTATGTTTAAATCTTTTCAGTTGATTTTTGTGTATGGTGTAAGGTAAGGGTCCAATTTCATTCTTTGTATGTTGATAACCAGTTTCCAAACATCATTTGTTGAAGAGACTATTATTTCCCCATTGTGTATTCTTGCCATCCTTTTCAAGGATCAGGTAACCACATAAACATGGATTTACTTCTCTATTCTACTTATCTATATGTCTTTATACCAATACCATACTATTATAATTACTGTAAAATATAATTTACAATGTATTTTGAAATCAAGAAATGTTAATTTATTATCTAGATATTTATCCATTATTGAAAGCGGGGGTACTGAAATGTCCTTTATTTTACTGCTGCCTATTTCTGCCATAAGTTATGTCAGTGATTGCTTTATATGTTAAATATTCTGATGTTAGGTGCATATTTATAATTGTTATATGTTCCTGATGAATTGACCTTTTTATCACTATACAATGTCTTTCTTTATCTTTGTGACAGTTTCTGACTTACTGTCAATTTTACCTAAGTTTAGCCATTTCTGTTATCTTTTGGTCACAATTTGCATGGAAAGTCTTTTTCTATCCCTTCACTTTCAGCATATGTGTGTCCTTAAACCTAAAGTGAGTCTTCTGCAGACAGTATATAGCTGGATCTTGTTTTTTTTTTTATTTCATTCAGCCACTGTCTTTTGATTGGAGGTTAATCCACTTACATTTAAAGTAATTATTATAGGAAAGGACTTACTAGTAGCATTTTGTTAATTGTTTTCTATAATTGTTTTTGTAGTCTTTTTGCCCCTCTTTTCCTCTCTTGCCATTTTCATGTTTTATTGATTTTTTATATTGATGTTTTGATGAATTTCTATTTTTCTTTTGTTTATCTTCTATAGGTATTCACTTTGTGCTTACAACGGACCTTAAATATAAAACATAGTTTTAATGGTCTATTTTTAAGCTAATAACAACTTTAATCATCCACAAAAACTCTATTTTCACTTCTCTCTACATGCACACTTTGTTATTGATGTTACAATTTACATCTTTTATATTATATACCCATTAACATTTTTATAATTGTAGTTATTTTTAACACTTTTTAAAATTTTATACTAGAATTAAAAGTGATTTATATAGCACTGTTACCATATTAAGTATTCTGTATTTATCTACACACTTACCAGGGAGTTTTATGCTTTGAATATGCTTTTATGCTGCTGTTTAGAGTCTTCCGTTTCATCTTGAAGAACTCCCTTTAACATTTCTTGTCAGTCACATCTAGTGATGACTAATCCCTTCAGCTTTTGTTTAGGAAGGTCCTTATCTCGTCTTCATTTTTTAAGGATAGTTTTGCTGGTTATAGTATTCTTGGTTAACAGGTTTTTGCTTTCTGCACCTTGACTAAATCATTCCACTACCTTCTGGCCTGCAAGGTTTCTGCTGAGAAATCCATTGACAGTCTAATGGGGGTTCCCTTGTACACATTAAGTCACTTTTCTATTGATGCTTTCAAAATTCTCTGCTTGACATTTGACAATTTCTTTATGTATCCCAGTGTAGATTTCTTGGGTTCATCTTATTTGAGGTTCTTTTGACTGGATAATTTCAAATGACCAGTCTCTGAGTTTGCTAGTTCTATCTTCTGCTTGATCTAGTCCAATGTCGAACCCCTTTATTTTTTTCAGTTCAGTTATAGCATTCCTTAGCTCTAAGATTTCTGTTTCTTTTTAAAATTTTCTACTCCATTCTTGAAATTCTCACTTCTTTCAAGCATTGTTTTCCTGAGCTCACTGATCATCTTAATGATGATTATTTTGAATTCTCTGTTAGATAATTTATATATTTCTATTTAATCATGGTCAGTTTCTGGAGCTTTATCTTGTTCCTTTTTTTTGGATTATGTTTCCTTGTTTCTTCTTTTTCTTTGATTCTTTGTGTTAGTATCTGCAAATTAGAAAAAACAGCCACCTCTCATAGCCTTCACGGACTGCCCTCAAACAGAACACTCTCACCAAACAGCCCAACCAGAAATTCTGGTATCCTCTTAAACCTTCTTCCTAGTTCAAACCACCATCCTTATTCTTAGTAGCCACCAGGTTATCTAGAGTATACCAGGTCCCATCAGTGCTCTGAGACAAGTGATATGAAAGCTATTTCCTTTGGCAGCCCCCCAAAATGTCCAACACACAGTCCAACTCTTCCCCTTCTCAGAGAGAAGCTGAGATCTAGTGAATACTTGCATGCTAGACTGAACTACTATCTTTGTTCTCAGCACCCATCAGGGTTCTAGAGTATATAAGGTCCCATCAGCACTCTGGAACAGGCAAGACAGTATGCAATCTTTTGGGTAGCTCCCAGAAAATTTAAAATATTTGACATATAGCTCAGTCCTTTCCTTCCTTCTCCAGGGAGAAGTTGGGAGCTGGGAATTTGCTGCCAACTATAAGGCACTATGCTGAGGGTAGTGTTTATGGTAAGAAGTGTCTTGAATTTTCCTTCTGGCTTTGATGTAGCTTATTTCATTCTTGCGTGGGGTTCAGAAGCTCCTCAACTTGTTTCTAGATTTCTCACAAATGGAATTAATACATATATTGCTGTTGAACTGGTGTGTCCATGAGGGAAGGAGGGTACAGGGCTTCCTATTCCAATATCTTTCTGATGTCACTCCCGTATTTTGCTTCGTTTTGATCTGTTTCATAATAGAGGCTTTCCTCAGAAGTCCGGTGATCCTTGGCTCTCTGTTCTGGAATTTCAGTGGCCTGCTTGTGGCTTGTCACATAGTTAGTTTACTTGATTTCTGTTCGATTCTTTTTAAAATTTGTGTGTTCTTGTCAGTTTCATTGAAGAACTACTGAGGTCAATATCTTTAGATTTTTTTCTTTAGGGTTGCTCAGATTCCTCAGGAAAATATCTTCCATTCCCCTGACTGGAAAGTTCAAGTCTGGGTGCCAGTCTTCTGGAAACTGAGCAGAGAAACAGGCTATAGGGCTGGGATAGGAACAAGCAGGTATTGGGTGATCAGGCCTCGCAATTTAGAATGTACAATTTAATTTAATTACCCTTCTTCTGTGTTCAATATAGTACCCAAAGAAATTTTCTGTGTAATAAATAACCTCAAAATCTCAGTGGCATAAAGTGAAAGCATTTATTTCTTATTCCCATGTCTTCTGGTTGGCTCGCACAGCTCTGCTTCATATTACAGGTCTGATAATCAACTGGGGCAGCTCTTTGTGCTCTACAGTTTGCCTGGGGCTATTCTGCTCTGCACTTCTCATTCTGAGGTCCTTTTCTGAATGGGATATATTCTAATTAAGATATATTCTTCTCATGATGGCAAAAGTGTAAGAGGACAAGTCCAACCATGTAAGCATATTTCAAAGGTTTGCATATGTTTTATTTACTGATATCCTAGTGCCAAAGCAAGTCACATGACCAACTCCAAAGCCAAAGAGTGAAAAGGAGGTTTTGGTGAGGAAGACAAGCACACCTTCTCAAAAAAAAAAAAAAAAAAAATCCGTTACATAGATAATAGACAAAGGAACAATATTTGAAAAATATGATGACTGGATTGAAATTATTTTCTCACCAAAATAATCTGATCCTCTGAAGAGTTCAGGTGATGAGAAGCTACTTAAATTCTCCTCAGAACTTTTGCGTTCTGTATAAGAGTCTGTGACTGAATAGCTCAGAATAGAACTGGTAATATCATGTTGCAAACTTAGTCCTGTAGAATAAACAAAAAGAGTAAAATGTTTTAATAGTAAACAAGCTTGAAATCCTAAGAATTCAAATTTGTAGAAATATATGTACAGTAGTATGCTAAAAATGTAACATTATCTCCACATACAACTGAAAAGGCATGCTATTATTTGTAAATCATTTTAACTTCAATCTTAGACAATAATTATGATTTTAATATAGAGAAAATACATTATAATCCTTTTCTATTATTTTTCATAGTTTTATAACTAATTCCTCCCCTACTTTGGCTCAGTTGTGATTTTTGACTCAAAAATCCAAGTTTTGAGACACAATTCAAGATGGTGTAGAAGGTAGAGGCTGTACATGTCACCTCTAGCAATCACACCAAAATTATAACTATACAGCAACCAACACATGGAGATGCCAGAGGTCTGGCTGAACAGAAGCCCTAAAACTAGGTCACTTCAAATAACAGTTCCCCTCAAAAAGGTAGGAGGTGCGGAGTGGCAAAACAGCCCGGTCTCACAATCGTGTGTGGTGATCGAGAATCGGGAGGGTTATGCTGTCTGCAGAGCTTCCCCTACTTGAGGAGCAAGGGGTCCTGGCTGCATACTGCGCTCTGCATCCAGTGCCAGGAAGAGAAGTCTCCACAACCTCAGGCTGTGAAAACCAGAGAAGGTTGCAGCTAAGTGAGACAGAAGGTTGTGGAAAGCAGAGACCTTCCTCTTAAAGGACCAATGCCTGGCCTTACTTGCTAATGGACTTGCTCACTCTGAGCTCCAGCGCTGGGGCAACTGCTCAAGGGGTGCCAGGAACATACAGGGAGACACTGAGCTGCTGGGTATCAGGGCAAGGGCTGGAGCCTTGCTCCCGGACAGAGGTGCAGGCAGAAGCCACTGTTCCTTTGTTGAGCCCTCCCCGCTCCCATCATGCAGACACAGGTGCCATCAACCTAGATAACACAGGTTTCTCTACCCAGGGTATTCCCTGAGACTCTGCCTCTTCCAACTTGTGGGCCCAATAAAGCTACTTCCATGATTTATTCCTTACAACAGGCTATCTTGGTTCCTGGGGAGAACTTTCATAAAAACTCTCAAAGGCTCACAAAACCAAAAGCAGCAGCATCTGGCCTTGGTGTGTCCTGTACCTCTTGCTGAGCAGCCCTAGACCCTGCACTAGTGGCAGCCAGCCTCCGTTTCTGACTTGGCCCCTTGAGGCACCTATAAGCCCAGCATGAGTATCAGTCATATGCAAATTGCCTGGTGACTCTTAACAGGTGGCCCCAGAGGTGCACAGGCTGTGGCTGAACTTGGCCTGCAGTTGAACCTCTCCCAGGTCTGTGTCAAGGGGCCCTACAGCACACCTCCCACAGAAAGCCACTCTACTAAGACCAGGAGACTAAGAAGCCCTACCTAACACATCAAAACAGATACAGGGAGGCAGCCAAAGTGGGGAGACAAGGAAGCATGTTCCACATGAAAGAACAGAAAAAAGCTCCAGAAAAAGAATTAATCAAAATGGAGACAAGCAGTATACCAGATATAGAGTTCAAAACACTGGTTATGAAGATGCTCAAGGAACTTAGGGGAGGACTTAGAAACTCAGTGAGAACTTTATCAAAGAGATTTTAAAAAGATGAAAATAGGGATGGAAAACATAATAGGGAACCAGTCAGAAATGAAGAATACAATATCTGAGAGAAGAGTACATTCAAAGGAATCAACAGAGTGGATGAAACGGAGGATTGAATCAGTGACATAGATGATGGAGTAGCAGAGGACACTCAATCAGAACAGCAACAAGAAAAAAGAATCCCCCCCAAAATGAAGATAGTTTAAGAAGCCTCTGGAACAACATCAAGCATAACAACATTCACATCAGAGGGGTACGAGAAGGAGAAGAGAGAGAGCAAGGAATTTAAAACCTATTTGAAGAAATGATGGAAAACTTCCTTAACTTGATGAGGGAAATAGATATATAAACCCAGAAAGTTCAGAGAGTTCTAAACAAGACAAACTCAAAGACACCTACACCAAGACACACCATAATTAAAAGGCCAAAAGCAGCAAAAGAAAAGCAATTAGTTACACATAAGGGAGCATCCATAAGACCATCAGCCGATTTCTCAATAGAAACTTTACAAGCCAGCAGGGCTTGGCATAACATATTCAAAGTGATGAAAATCCAGGACCTACAACAAAGATTACTATATCCAGCAAAGTTATCATTTAGAATTGAAATACAAATAAAAAGCTTCTCAGACAAGAAGCAGCTGAAGGAGTTCATCACCACCAAGTCAGTATTACAGAAAATGCTGGAGGGACTTCTTCAAGAAGAAGAAAAAAATTGTATCAAAAGTCTAAAATAAAAAATGGCGATAACTACATATCTATCATCGAGCACTTCAAATGAAAAAGAATTACATGCTCCAATCAAAAGATGGGGCAGCTGAACGGATAAGAAAACAAGACTCTTACATATGCTGCCAACAAGAGACTCATTTCAGATTAAAAGACACATACAGAATAAAAGTAATTGGATGGAAAAAGATCATGATGGGGCTAGAGGGTAGTGTGCTGATGGAACAAGTCAGATAGAAAAAGAAAATGCCATATGATTGCACATATATGTGGAATCTAAAGAACAAAATAAACAGACAGAAACAAACTCATAAATACAGAGAACATTTTGAGGATTACCAGATGAAAAGGGGGTTAGTGGGGCCAGTGAAAAAGGGGGAAGGGATTAAGAAGTACAAACTGGTAGTTACAAAATAGTCATGGAGATAGAAAGTACAGCATAAGGAATATAGCAAATAATATTGTAATAACCATGTATGGTGTCAGAGGGGCACGAGATTTATTGGGGTGATCACTTTGTGAGTTATATAGATATCTAATCACTATGTCATACACCTGAAACAACTATAACTGAAAAATAAAAATTTCTATTAATTTTTTAAAAATCCAAGTTTTATATGTAAGTAACCCTCTGATTATAAGCTAACTAGCTGAGAAGAGTGATTCTAGTTATTCCATTTAAAAAACAATGAGCCTAAACAAAGATAGAGCAAAAGTACTGACTAGAGTAAAAAAAAAGACTCACAAATATATGAACAACTGATTTTTGACCAAGGCGCAAAGGCAATTCAGTGGAGAAAGGATATTCTTTTTAAAAAATTATGCTGAACAATTGGATAACCATATGCAAAAGCAAAAACGAAACACTTGCAATCATACCTTCCATCATATAAAAAATTTAGTTCTACATGGATCATAGACCTAGATGTAAATCTTCAAAATGCACAACTTTCTACAAAATAAAACAGAAGAGAAAATCTTCATGACAGAGTGAGTTATAACATTGAAAAGATGAATCATAAAATGACAGTAATGATAAACTGATCTTCATCAAATTTAAAAACTCTTCAAAAGAGATTGTTAAGATGAAAAAGACAAGCCACAGACTAAGAAAAATGTTTGCAAATGGACTGGAATCTAAAATATGAAGAACTCTGAAACTCAATATTAAGAAAACAAATATCTCAATAAGAAAATGGGCAAAATATTTGAACAGAGAACCTACCAGACTCAGAGACCTTAAAGTCATCTTTGTGAGAGTGGACTAGAATGAAGAATTTTCCAATAAATTATAGGGATAGAATTTAGTACTAAAAGAACCAGAAGGTTTAGTAAGAAAAGGGAAAACATATTCTACTACAGTTAGTTAGCATTTATTAAACACTTCCAACTTGACAAAAAGAGGTCAAGACTAATAGAAACTGGAGGGGTGGGGATTAAGGGATTAAAGGGGAGCACTGCTCTAAAAACCTGTTATTTCCTGCTCTGGAGCTGACTTATTCCTAACTCTGCTCATCCACTATCTACCTGAGAGAACTGTCTTTCTTACTTTGAACTCATTACACCTTTCTCTCCTACTCCAATCCCCTCGTTAAAGCTGACAACTTTTTCCCACCTGGCCACTTCCTCCTGCTACCACTGCAACACTGAGATTGATTGACCCAATCTACCATCCTTCTTCACCAGATGTCAGAGGTAGGTTATCCCTCTGAGTACTTTTTGTTTCCCCTACTCCAGCTGCCCTAGAGTGCCCTATCCCTATACTTGCTACTTTCTACTCTTCTCACTCTATCGTTGTCCTTTTCCATGCACATGTTGTTACATCTCTTCTTGCCTTCCATCTCTCAAAATTCCATGAATACCACTCACAGGAGAGCCATCCTTTCCACTAAACCTCAGAACTCAACTCAGACTCAGAATTTAGGAAAGCCTCAGGCTCATCTTCTGGGTTGTTGGGTAGAGAAAATAAATAAATGTGGCATGGCTATTATCAGTGGAAGGCTGTGCATGGTGTCACAAGTTATAAATATAAATGCATTTAAAATTACATTTATATTAAATTATACTATAGTTTTAAAAAGTCAAATAGTTATACATTTTTAACAAAAACTACAATCTGTCTCATACCACTCCCTAATTCTCTATCCTCTAGAGACAACTACTTTTAACTTAGTCTATTAACTGTTTCTTTTAATATCTACCTTTATATTTCTAAATTAAATGTATGCAACAATGCTATTATTATGACTACAAATGTATTTACAGCTGAGCCATGTACTATGAGCTATATCAATCACCTTTTTGCTACAAGTTTTTGTTTTTTCTTGGAGTCAATTATCTAATTTTAAATTAGTTTTCTAAGTACCTAACACTATTTCATCTCCTTTCTTGAAAAAGTATAAATTTCCTCTCAGTACTTAAAAAAAAAAAACCAGATTATCAGTTCCTTGTTCTTTTTCTTTCTTCCTCCCTCTCTGTCTCTTTCGCCTCTTCTCTCTTTCCTTATTTTTTCCTTTAAAAAAAAAAAGTATTGCAATTAGAGATCTCAATACATTTGCTCAAATTTGGATTGGTTGTCCTCTAGACATGCTGCACAGGTGTCTTCTGAAGGTTTCCCTTTACCATTATCCTAAGAAATTCTTTCACATTTTTCCTCTATTAGAGTCTTTGATTCCTGGATACCATGATTTCTTCTTTATTGATTTACTCTGGTTTTGTTGGAGTATCTTCATTTCCTGAGAAAAGGTGCATGAAAGACCTGTCTAAAAATTCCTTTATACTTTCTTCACACCTGAGTGATTGTTTGGCTGGGTACAGAATTCTAGACTAATATATTAAAAAGACTGATTCCATTTTTTGATGTTTGACAGATTAAACCTTACTGTTCCCCCTTCCCCTTCTGCCCCTGATCTGGGCAAGATGGTAAGAAAGCCCTGGTGCTCCATCTTTTGATAATGGTAGTGAGTTAAAAACATGCTCAGGAAAACTCATCCCAGTTCCATCCTCTAACCACATAAAAACCCCAACCCAGTCTCCTTTCCTTTCTCTCAAGTCATTTACAGTCCTGCTTGGGATACGCCCTCTTCTCCAGAAAGCCTCATTACATGAGTAATAAACCTTTCCATTCCCTCTTGGCATGTGGGTGGCATCATCAGTGTAGAATTCCAAACCAAATTTTGGGTGGGGACCTATCCTGTCTCTGAAAAATCAGTTCTCTTCAGAATTTTAAATGCATTTTTCTACCATGTTCTAGCTTCTGGAGTTGCTCTTGAGAAGTACAATGCCATTCATATTCTTGATTGCTTACTTGCAATCAACAATTACTTCTCTAGAAGACTGAGGTTTTGTCTTGAGGATTTTTAAATTACAAAATGTTGTGCCTTGGTGTGGCTTTCTTCATTCATTGTAATAGGCAGTTGGTGGGCTCTTTCAGTATGTACACTCATGACTTTTTAATTCCAGAAAGATATATAGTTTTAAGTGTTTAATAATTTCCTTTCTGTTTACAGTGTATGAAACTACTATTTTTCAAGATGTTAGAATGCCTGGACTCATTTAATTATTTTTATTTTTTATATAGCAGTTTTATTGAAATAAAATTCATATTCCATAAATCTCAACCTTTTAAAGTGTACAGTTTGGTGGTTTTCCGTATACTTAGAGTTGTGTCCCCAATGCTATTTTTATCTTTCATCTTCTCTTTAATGTTTGTTCAACTTTTAGAATATTTCCTTAAATTCATCATCTAATTCTTCATAGATTATATTTCTGATTTAATATTTTTGTTTTTAAGATTATTTTTGTTCTCTGAATGCTCCTTTTTAAAGTAGACTGCATCTGTTTCATAGACATTTTTCATCATCCTGATGATAATAATAAAAATATGGCTTTTAAAATTTTTCTTTTCCTTGCATTGTCTGTGTCTTTCAAGTTTCTTTGTATTTGTTATCTTTTATTTTTTTAAATGTCTGGTAATTATTGAATGTTCAAGAATGACGTACTAAAATGGCAGTTGGAAACTCTGGATTCATGAGTGGAGTTTAGGAAGTAGTGAGCTTTACTGATGGATATTTATACAGGAACCAGGTCATTACTGCCAGAATATAGGTCCTCTCCTGGGCAGAGAAGTTTCAAAATAACCCCATCAGTCTCCAAGTTTGGGTGTATCTTCCTGAGTAGAACAAATAGCAGTTTCAACAGTAAGTATACAGACTTTACTAATTCCTATCCCTCCTCCCCTCACCCCCACTTTTAGTTTTCAACAAAACACCCTTGAGTCCAGAATCTCTGCTTCAATGTCTCTGGAATGCCAGGGTGGGAAAAAGAGTGGTTGCCTGGCTACACAGTGTTGGGGAAGGGGATCAAAGCATCTAACTGCTCCTTCTAAAGATTACCAAAAATTCTCCTATTTTCAATACTATACTCATTTCTCCAGAAATATGTGATCCTCTAATTCCTGAACCTACTGCCTAAGTCAGTTTGCTTCTGTTTGTTCTTATTCTAGGCACCCTCTCCCCCTTTTGTCTGTTAAGCCAAAATACAACTATTTCGTAAATTAGAGATAATCTATTTTCTATTTCCTTATATCTTTCACGCATCAACTTGATAAATCTAGTAACCAAGGACATTTATCATATATTTAAGTGATATTAGAAAATACTGATTATGGTTAAATGGTTTATTTTCTCTAAATAGAGTACAAAACTCACTCAATAAGCATCTGAAACTACCTTATGCCCCAAGTATGGGATAGGAAGATAAAAAGTAGTGCTTATTCTCAACGGCTTTATAGCCAAGAGCAACAAAAACAATTACACTGCTATTCTGAGTCCTATGATAGAAGTATACACAATGTCACAGGACTACCAGGATGGGACAACTCATCTAGAAAGAGAGAAGAGAAGTCAGGAGAGGCTTCCCAGAGAGATGGCACCTTAATTTATTTTGGAAGAAAAAGTAGGACTTAACCAGACCCCCCTCAAAAAAAAAGGAGAGAAAGAAGGAGAAAAAAGCATTTGTTCGGCACCGGCACCTCCCATGTTCATCTGCACTATATTCTAGGAAATATTCCTCTATCCTATCTTCTGGTTTGCTAATTTGATTTTCAGCTGAATTTACTGAGTTTTTAATTTTTTATTTTCAGTTACCAGGGACTATAATTTTTTTACAGTAGGCTGTTATATTATAAATTCAATGGCCTATTGTCTCTAAAGAGATATTTACAGTTTTCTGCCATTTTCTTAGTGTTAGTCCTTTCATTTGTTGCATTTGTTGCCTCTCTTCCATGGCACTGGTTTTCTTCAAAAGTTTCGCTATTCCTGGTTGTCTGGTCATATTTCTATTTGAGAGTCTCTGTATGGCAGTGAGTATAAATTCTGCAGCCTAACTCTGGAGATTTTAGAAGAGTGATGAGACATTCAGGGAACTTATGTTCTAGATGGGGATATTCCCCTCTATTTTCTGGGTATCATAGGTTACATGGGGGCACTGCCCTAATTGTCTGGCTAGTGTCCATACTGGAAGTCTCCTGTATCAGAATTCCCACTTCAGAGAGCCAGACTATATCCTTGTCCTGGGGTTAACAAGCACAAGCATAATTTACCTCTTTTACTTTTTTCTCTCTCCGCTATCCTTGCAGAAATCTGGAGTTACTTCACACTATCCTCTGTTTCTCACTCCAGCCCCAACATTGACCCTTAGGAGCCAACCCCTAAGTTCACTTTGCTTGGGAGTAGTTCCCAGGGTTTTATCCTGGCAACAGGTACTGGTAGCTGCCAGTGTTTTCAACATGAGAAGGGAATGTGGAAAGGACACCAGGTCATGTAGTGCCACAATGTAGTACTTAATCCATCACCTTGACACTTCCTTTAAAGTCGCTTCCATTATAGTTTTTTGTTGTTGTTGTCGTTGCATTTATTGACCAAGCATTTTAATCATCTCTAGAACTACTCTTACCTCTGCAGTGGTTTTTCTCTGCTCTTGATATATTCATTAATCTGATCTCATCTGCTTTTAAGAATTCCTCAGTATTTCTGGCATGCTGATGGCATCTTTAATTGTTTTTAAAAATAACTCAATTACACCAATATGTAGGT
>NW_011888855.1:3871103-4104605 GCF_000151845.1 Pteropus vampyrus
ATAGGTTACATGGGGGCACTGCCCTAATTGTCTGGCTAGTGTCCATACTGGAAGTCTCCTGTATCAGAATTCCCACTTCAGAGAGCCAGACTATATCCTTATCCTGGGGTTAACAAGCACAAGCATAATTTACCTCTTTTACTTTTTTCTCTCTCCGCTATCCTTGCAGAAATCTGGAGTTACTTCACACTATCCTCTGTTTCTCACTCCAGCCCCAACATTGACCCTTAGGAGCCAACCCCTAAGTTCACTTTGCTTGGGAGTAGTTCCCAGGGTTTTATCCTGGCAACAGGTACTGGTAGCTGCCAGTGTTTTCAACATGAGAAGGGAATGTGGAAAGGACACCAGGTCATGTAGTGCCACAATGTAGTACTTAATCCATCACCTTGACACTTCCTTTAAAGTCGCTTCCATTATAGTTTTTTGTTGTTGTTGTCGTTGCATTTATTGACCAAGCATTTTAATCATCTCTAGAACTACTCTTACCTCTGCAGTGGTTTTTCTCTGCTCTTGATATATTCATTAATCTGATCTCATCTGCTTTTAAGAATTCCTCAGTATTTCTGGCATGCTGATGGCATCTTTAATTGTTTTTAAAAATAACTCAATTACACCAATATGTAGGTCGCTCACAAATTTCTATCAGCAACAACCTGGATGCCTATTTGACATTGCTACTTAGTCATCTTAAAGGCACCCATTACTTAATATATGAATAATGAAATTTATGATCTTTCTCTCAAATTTTTTTTTCACGTGAATGACACCTCCTTATATATCCAATTATGCAAGCCAGAAACAGATGTCATCTTTGATATTTCCAACTCCTTCACTCTTCACTTGGAAAATTCTGCCAATTTCACTTCCTAAACTAGCCATCAGATATGTCCACTTCTTTCCATTCCCAATGTCACCCCTTATTACAAAGTGCTATCGTTTCTCCCCTAAACTACTACAATAGCCTAACTGGTCTATCTGCATCCATTTCTGCTTCTTTCCATACTGTAGCTAAAGTGATCATATCATTCTCTATTTAAAAGACTTCAATGGCCTCCTGCTGCTTCAAAGATAAACACCAGTAGCTTTGACATGGACTGCAAGGCTATGCAAGGCCTCTGTCTGTCCAACTTTACCTTATTATCACATTTCTTCTTCTTTTCTGCACTTACACACACACTGGCTTCTTTCAGTTCACTGAACACATAATGCTCAGTCCCATGTTAGCATCTTTGCGCATGCTGTTTCCTCAGCCTAGATTGCTCTTTAATCAAATCTTTTTGTGTAGTTAATTTCTACTCTTCTTCAGATTTCAGTTAAATTGCCATTCCCTCATGGAAGCCTTCCCTAATTTCTCCAACTCAAAATCAGTTACACTAAAGTCCATCTCTCTTTCATAGCACTTATCAAGACTGTAATTTACTGGTATGTGTTTAAAAGCTTTGAGGATAAGGGCCAGAGCACAGGTTGAAGGGTTCACCTTGGACTAGAAGACACCCCTTCCACTGAGATGGAGAGATGGAAGAGATACAAATGGATGCTTATATTTGTAAGAATACTAGGAGAGTTCATATTTGACAGTCTCACCTGATACTAGTTCATTATCTGATGAACTACTGTCAACTTGAAGGTCATCAGTCACAGACTCCTATGTGAAATAAGAATTAAAGATATAACACAAATTATAAAATTAAGTATTTTTATATTATATTATATTGCATCGATTTGGTTATTTTGACAATGAAAAACTAATGTCAACTTTGTATATTCATTTCATTTGTGTAACAGATTCAGCTTATTGATCACGGATGTGATCTGATACTTAACATTAAATCTAAAAATAAATATTAAAATATAATAGTGTGGACATTTTTTAAGTTTTAAGTAAGATGATGCCAATTTGCCAACATGAATCAAAACCTTTAAACATGATCTAACCTTTTACCTACTGCAAAGTATTTGTCTTAGGAAAACAGTTTGAGATACACAAAAAAACTTCTGCAGTAGGATGTCCAATAATACCTACAACAGCAAAACCTTGGAAACAATCTCAATCCCCCAACCACAGGAAAATTATAGTATATCTGCCTATAAGGCAAAGCACAATGCAGACACTAAAAATTATATGTTTGAAGACTATTTAATGTTAGAGGAATATACAATAATTTGTAAAATATAAAAAGCACAGAAAAAAAGAATGGAAAGATATACAAAAATTAGAAGAAACCACTTAAACTCTTTGTTTTTGCATAGTCTGAATCATCTACAAGAAACACTTACCACTGTTATAATCTGGGGTAAAAGCTGTTTTAAAAAATGCTTTTTGTTGAAACTGCCCTCCCCCAAAAAACATGTTACAGAAGAATATGTAAATTGGAACATAACTATAAAATTTAATGTTAATGTCAGATGAGTCACAATTTTTAAAACCTGAGTTTCTCCAACTACTGCTAGACATCTTTAAAATATTGTAGGAATCCATATGAAATACAGATCAAGAAGTTATATAATATTCTAATGATAATGAATCTTCTGTTTCTAGTTAATGGAAAGTCAAATGGGAAAACATGAAAATGGCTTTAAAATATTTAAATGCTACCAAACATAAGAAAATTACAAACATAAGAAATGTTTTATATCTGTCATGCAGAAAATTAGCCAGTGATAGACATTTCTCAAATTTTTGTCAAGGAAAAAGTGAAAATGCATGGCTATGAATCTACTAGAATCAGAAATTCAAGGCCCTGCCTAAAGACACAGTATCAGTTTATAAAAACATTAGAAAACTATGTAGTCTATATAGAACAAAAACCATATATATTTTCATCTGGAGGTACATCAGGTATTGCTGGTCTGTACACTAAATGTATCCAAGGATCATAGGAGAAACATACATACATTCAATGGAGCAATCTTCTTATTCTGGGTCTCTTCACTAGTATTATTTTCTTGCAGGCTTTTTTCTTCTGTAACTTGTAACTGAGAGCTACCGAACAAACAACACAATTACTTTGCACTGTCTGGACTTCGCTCTACACATTTCTATTCACCGTTTACAGTCTTCAGAATCTCTTGAAAGACTCTTTGGGGACATCATCAGAAAAAGGTAAGGACCAGAGCGAGTGAATTGTACCAATACCCAATTGAGGCTACAACTGCTTTCCTGGAGGTTTTATCTCACCCGCTTTTAGGCAACTTGGCAAGATTTTCTTCTATATACATATTTATATAATATAAACATTTTAAGTCAAATTTCTGGGTCCATGTTTTGAGTAGAGAGAAATCAGAGCATTCTACCTATTTTCTTCGTTAACTCTGAGAATGTGAGGTTATTAAAATTAAAATTAAAATTATGGTTGAAATTTTGAGGAGGCCAAAAGGCCTGGGGGCTATTACTAGTGGCTACGCACCTCCGCAGCCCAGAGCTGCTACCTCCCAGGCCACTCTGCTCCGCTTTCTCCATGATCTTCTGCAAACCAAGCGCTTTACCATTTCCTTTCCAGCCTGAAGGAAAGCAGCACGTTTCAGGACAAAAGCCCTGGAGGCCGGCTTTCCGGCCTCAGGAGTCCCTGAGGCCGAGGCCCAGCCACCCTGGCCTCCACGCTCGCCCACCCCGGGTCCTGCCCCCCAGGCCTCTCTGGCAGGGCTTACATTGGGCAGCGAGCCTTCGGCTTGGACCTGGGGGGACCTCTGCTGTCGCAGACGGGCCTAGGTCCAGCGTTGGGGTCAGGTTAAGCCTCGGACAGGCTCTCTTCTTGCGGGTATAGACCCGTCGTGGCCACATTGCCACCCACCCCCCACGCGTCGAGGGGGCCTCTTGGCCCGCCACTGCCTGTGTCTTCACCTTCCTGAGGAATTGAGCTACTGCTGGAGGGTGTCAGGGTCAACGGGTGGCCTCCAGAATAGCCTCAAAGGAGTACAAAAAAGAAAACCCCAAGGCTGGCAGGACCGACCCAGCGCTGGACTGGAGACGCCTGCCTCACTCCCGCCTTTTTATGTCGGCCAAGCCGCGCGGAGGCTTCTGGGAATACGGAGTAAGATGGCAGCAGCTCCGCCCTCCTAGAGGCACAGAGCCTAGGTACTTCACGGTGGCCCAATGTGGCTCCTAGGCCCCTCGCCTCACACTGAAGGGAAGCTTACTGGAAAAAGCCTTCGTCCTCCTTTAGGAGTTTGCTCCTTTGCTTTTTTCTCATTAGTCTGATAGGTCCAACATGTGCTACTGATGCCTCACTGACTCTCCTTACCAACACTGAAGTAAGGCATTGGTGTTGGAGTTTTAGATCTCTGACCATAGGGAATCTAGCTAGGGGTCAGCCTGTCTCAGTGCAGAAAGGTCAGAGAAGAATATGCTTTTAAGCACCTTAAAGCAACAGGGAGTGTTCTCTTGAGCAATCAACTTTAGTCAATTGGGCGACAATGGTACCTGAGAGTCTAACCAAGCATTGAAAATCTTGCGTTCCAGAAATTTCTTCTCAATGACAAGCAGAAGCCAGAAGTCCTTACCCAGGAGCAACCTCCTGGATATCTGGGCAGCCTTGTGTCGAGGTAGAGAATTCCACAGGAGTACCCTTCCTAGTGCCCTGGGGCTCAGCTCTTTTGCTCTGTTCAATAGGAGGCACATAGGAATAGCCTCCCTCTTCATACACCCAGGTTTAACCACCTGGCTTAACCACCTGGCTTCCCCTCATAAGCATATCGTGCACATAATAACCATCTTATTTTATAAAATGACATTTCACAATATTAAAAATGTCGTTTGTAGAGATGAAATTAAAAAACCTCAAAGACTTTTCTGTAATGCTCCAATATTACGTGTGTAAATATAAACATATAGCTGTTGCCGACTTTTCTGGGTCAGGGATCCAATCTAAGGCCCGTTTGCATCAGTAGAACAAGACTGAGTTAAGCAGACCAGAGCAGAAATTTTACTCTTTCATCAACGAAGGAAGAAGTGTCACTCACTGCTCTAAGGGCACCTACTCCTCAACTGGGAGGAGCCTTCTGTATTTATAGGCTTTGGCTTGGACTGATTAAATTCTTTCAGGCATGCATAGTTATTCCTCTACCCAGCCCTTTTGCAAGGTCTTTTTTGTCACGTGATGCCGCATGCCATCTTGGTCTTTCCACTCAGTACTTTGGTCTTTGTGGAAGTCAGTCCTTTTCAGTTCCTGCAAGCAAGCATAGCTGGTGACAGTTTAGGTATTGAAAAACATTAGGGTCTTTTGGATGATAGCCTGGCAACATAGCCACAATATTTTTTTAAGATCACTCTGAATTTTTTATTTAAAATCTGCTTATAAAAAGTCATTTATGACAATTGATTTAATATATGTGAATCATTAAAATTTAACTTCATGAAGAACAGAGGGTAGTCATTCTTACTGATTAGATATAGTGCTTAGAGTCGCTGAATCAATACTTACTTGGCACCATACTCTGTATTAGTCATTATGGTACGTCCTGGTACTAGAGGTGAATTAGAAATGGTCCTTCAGCAAAGGATCTCACAGTTTTGTTGCAATATAAAGCAATGAGCATATTTCAACATCCTTTCTTTAGTCACATTTATGATATGCTAACAGTCTCTAGTTTACAAACCAGGTATCTAGGCTCCCCTCACTCCCTTTCAGGACTGATGTGAAAAAAATATTTTGGAGTTCTCGAATGATCTTTGGGAGATCTGGGTCTTGGTAGCCCTAGGCCTAGAAATAGAAGAAACATTGAAAAAGGAAAACAGCTTAAAGCAAAAGCTGATCTGCCCTTTTGGTGGCCCTATTCCCTAGAACTCTGTCTGACTGTACTGAATTACATTCATTGAAGTGCCATCAAGTAAAGATTTATAAGAGTTAATGCATAGGGTTTCAAAACTGGAAATCACCTTTGTTATGATCTCTTGAGCAGAAAGGGTCCTTAATCTAGTTGCCCCCTCAACTGAAGAAACTATAGTGTAAGGAGGCTCATTTTGACAGGTGGTTGGCATAAGTGGCACTGGCCTCCTGCATGGCTAGTGTGCTTGTAATGCTCTCGTTCCTCCTAGCGCATGACTGGGAAGGGGATGGAGGAGTTAGGATGGGAACTTGAAGCCCTTGGTAGCAAGGGGAGGGCAAGGGATTATGGACAGACTTGGTCTGTTTAAAGAAAGCTTTACCTAGAGACAGCCTATGAAAGGGGAAGGAAATGTGTCCCCTACAAAAGGGTGAGGTAGGGCAGAGACATCTCAACTCCGTCATATCTCTATGTCCCCTCATTGCATCCCTAAATACACAAACGCCAGTGTAAGCATTCAGTCATAATTGTTAAATCAACTTCTTCCATTTCCTTTTTGTAGTCCTCCCAAATCTAGACTCAGGATCCTGCTGTCAGTGTTTCCTCTCAGTTAAATAATGGGTTTGATTAGGTTTGGAACAGTCATGAAGATCAAATTCCAAAATTTGAAGAGATTTCTGAAGAAAGCTTTTTGGAAAACAGCCAGTTTGTGGGTTTAGGATTCCCTGGAGTCCAGAGGAGAACTTTCTGAATGTTTTCTTATGGAGTGACCCACCGAGCAACTTGTGGTACCATCCACAGGCTTGGGTCCAACTGAAAACCAGTTTATCTTTTGCTTAGCTGACAAGAATGGAAAAAATTGCAGTGATAAATAAAATGTACCTTCAGGTATTGCAGTCTTAATGCTGTGCAACACACGAAAAAAGCTCAAGGGGATTTTCATTCAATAGCCTTTTATTGAGCATCCATTATGGGCAAGATCTTCTACAACGGGGCTACAACCTCGAGTAACTCACAATCTGAGTGTGAGTGGGGCAGAGGGATGATCAACCAGTAGACCATGTCAGAAGCTTCTCAGAGAAAAGGATAACTGAGCTTAGTTGAAGAGATGAATGGTAGGAGTTACAGCTATTAAAGGAAAGAGCATTCTATGAAAAGAGAAACGGATGTGCTGCAGGGAGGCACAGAAAAACATGATGCTTTTAGGGCACTACAAAAAGTAGTTGGTATGATTAGAGCCATGGCTCCATGGGGGAAGGGTAGAGAAAGAGGTACTGGGCCTTGTGTGCTGAGCCAGGGACTCTGAACTTTATCCTGGAAACTGTGGGAAGTCATTGAAGGAATATTAAGCGGGCAAGTGGCATGACCAGATTTTCAATTTAGAAAGGTCACCCTGACTGAAATGTGGATGGTGAAATTTGAGGAAGCTGGAGTAGAAAAAGAAGACTAATTAAGGGAGCACAATAATATTCCAGACAAAAGATGAGAGTGGCGCCAACTACACTAAAAGCTGTGAAAATAGGAGTGGATAGCAAATATATAGAGAAGGTTGATTCTGCATAATTTAGCCATGGCAGATTACACCATTTTAAGAAAGTGTACCTGCTAACTTGTATTTGGGCAAGAGACATCATGGAAATACTGTTTAAGGGCCATCACAATGGAAAATTTGAATAGTTTTTGTTCTTTTAAAAGTATAAAAATGATTTAAATCCAGGACACATTTGGAAATAGCAAGTGTACAAAGCAAAGGAGAGCCTTTTGAGGAACCAGAAGTCTTTGAAGTCTGGGGACCCTTCAGAGGATGAAGAATATGCAGACTGGTGACACACCTTGATATCATGTTTACCAAAAGCACTATGATCAATGATTATCAAATATACTAACATCAGGGTATTATATAATTATATACAAATATATAAAAATAGTAATTATAAGCAACTTTGAGAAACAAAAAATCTTTATTTTTACAAAAGTTTTCATAAATGCATTTTATATTTGATATGCATGCTATTATAACAAAGCAACTAAAATATAATTATAGTTAAAGTACTTTTATGCATATTTAAAAAGGAATATTTTAATCTCATTTTTAAAAATGGAAAGAATAAGCAATTCTTCAAAAAATATCCATTCCCCCCCATGCAATTGTCGCGGTGACTTAACAAGGAAAATTAAAATAGCCAGTCAAATGAATGTTTAAAAGCTACTGTCATCTCACAAAAACTTCTTCAGTTTGGGACCAAGTTTAGAAATGCTTGTATTCCAGGTATTTTTATCTATTGTCTCTGGGTGATAACCACTCCTGTGTTCTATCTGGAGTTTCTCACTTGGGGCTTGGTCCTCACTTGAGTGCTAATTCCATTTTCACTGCAGTTAATTGCAGATTCATAGAGAGAACTATGCAGCAAACGAGAGAAAATTCAGAGTACCTGGATCGGTTTTTCTTTTCATGTATATGCTTCCTTAAAATAAAAACAGGCAAATAAATACAGCAACCTAGCTCAAGATACAGTTTATCAATTTTACATGTGATTATTCATTCTTTTTTTCCTGAGATATTAAGCAAGTTTGTAAATAGTCTATTTTCATGCAAAAATACATTTTTTCATTCTTTATATTCATTTTGTAGTATTTTGTATTCTAAATAACTATATCACATTTGTGCTTTACACATTCGGAAAATAAAGAGTAACTCATTTTCTTTACTGAAGAAAAATAAAAGATTATCGGTTTTTTGATGGGTAATACAATTAAGTGCTGACTTCAACATTACCTGACTATAAAAATAGCAATAGGAAGTTCTGTTTTTGCTCATGCTTGCAGTTTTACCCAAATTAGGAATAAAAGGTTGACTTGCTCATGTAAGGGAGATGTGGTATGTTCATTCCCTGGACTCTTCAGTTTTGGGGATCCTAATATGAGGCACTAGGCCTATACAACACACCTGGTCAGAGTTTCCTCTCACCTGGGGAGGAATTACAGTACAATGAAAAGATGTCTTTTATGGCAAAAGGAAAAAAATGGTGTATATCCTATTTTCTAATATATACAAGATTAGTTTGTAAAATGTGAGAATTACTAATACATTTGAATGAGAAACAGATAAAAGGCCAAATATTTAAGAATATGTTTATGCTTAAGAAATTGATCTATTATACCTCTAGACTTAAATCAGATCTGATGTTTACTATCTATATGAGCATCTTAAGTACATAGCCTTTTTCTATGTTAAAAGCCTTTTTCTTGGTTAAAAATAAATACAAACTTTTTACCCCAAAATAAAGTTGGGAAATCTGAAGCAAGAAGAATTTTTCCATTAACATATTGTTTTGTTTCTCCTTTATTTAAAAAAAAAAATCAGTGGAGTCAAACAGGAAAATAGATCAATGTATGTGCAATATATTTAGGGCCCTCTGTTTACTTTCCTCAGCACATCGCAGTTACCTATTTATTGGCCCAACTGTGATGATTTCACATAGATCAGGAAGGCTAGTAGAAACAGAAGATCTTCAAAGCAAGAAAAAGAAATCTTAACTTGTCCAAAATCAATCATATCTAATTACTATGAGGTATAAATAGAATCAAAATAAGTTTTAAATTATTGCTTATAGGACATTGTCAAAATCCTTTTGGAAACAAAGCCAGCTACACAATTATGTTGAGTGGAAGGACAATGGAAAACAGCTTCATTTTCTTCAAGATGTGAAGTTACTTGCCTTTAAAATAGTATGAATATCCAATTCCCTTTTCATTAGTCAAGTATGTATTAAATATAAAAAATTGTTATATAGATGTGGCCTTGGACGTTTTTTATCATTTGTTTATTCAGAAATGCCTTTAAAAATTAATGTGCGTAGAATGAGCTCATGTATGAAAAGTCAAATTTGTAAGTACAAGTAATGGGTCTGAAAAGAGAAGATGCCAAAGGAATATATTTAAAATGGATAAATACATCCTATGAAGCTGTGGTCCACTCTTGCCAAGACTGAAATATAAGTGTCTAATCACTGATGCAGATTCATCCAGTAGGCCTGTGCGATTATGCGGCTTTTAACTGATAGCATTTACTTACAGTTTGGATTTGCGCCAAGAGGAAGAAGCTTCTGTACTGTGAACACTGCTTCCATCTCTGCTTTCAGAGTCTTGTCTCTAAAGAATTTAAACACTTTCCTAGGGACAGTTCCTTCTACAGATGGACAGTTTGTCGTTTGGAACTTAATTGCTGTCTATGGTGGGCTTTAATTATATAAAGGTGTTGACACTCAGGTAAAAGAAGCATCTAAATACATAATGCAACAGAGGAGGTTTTTGTGGTGAACTTAGAAGCATTTAAAGATTTTATGAATGAAATTATGCCCTAAGGAGATATTTATCTATGATGGACTTAAAATTGTTTTCTTGGGGTATTTTAAAAACGTTCTTCAAAATTATGTTGTTGAAAATTTAATTTATTTCGAAATAACACTCTTTCCTCCCCATATCCTGCCTTGATAGTCTTACTAAAAATGAAACTATTCAGAATTATAGCTATTTTGGGTTTCCCAGGCCTAGCATGGACATATTGAGAATGGAAGACAGAAAGAACCCAGCAAAGAACATAGCTACATTAATTGCTGCCCACCCTGAGAAATAATTCTGGGTTTCTTTTGCCAAGTCTTCCCCAAAGGTCCATTCATTGTAGAGTCAGCAGACCTCTTTTATAATCTATGTGGTAAGAAGTTCATGAATATGCACATACTATTCTTGAAGTATCGTTGTATATTATATTTTTTTCTAGGTAGTTACTGAATATTTTAAGGAGCTTTTAAATGAGAAAATGTATTGAAAGATCTTTGTAACATGTTATATAAATATAACATTTGTTTTAAGAATATCTGAATTTGTCTTTTTTGTGAAAAGTAAAAATTAGGAAAACTTTTTCACATCAATAAGGATTGTCATGTTTAAGAAATCTGAAGTTATGTATATGTGAGCTATCATGTTTTGTTTTATCATGATTCCGTACACCTAGTTTTAAAGTGTGATTTAATTATGATTTTGCCAATCAGTTATTGAATGAGGTAGTCCACATTGCCTAGATATTTGCTGTATCTAGTTACTATTCCACAAATAATTAAGTACAATATATCAGTTATGTTTTCCTTTATGTTTAATAGGAGTGCTCTGAACATTGAGAATATATATCTTTTAGTGGTACACAGTTCTTGAAAAAAGTCTTGATTTTTACATTGCCATTTGCAATATTTTTAGCAGCTTGCTACAATATCATTTTAATAAAAATAAAGTGTACTCGGTGATGATAGAGAAAATATTGTTAAAGACCTCTCGGGGCAGGAAAAGGCTCAGTCATAAGGTCACGTGCTTATTCATTTTCGGCTGCATCATTCTGATTCATTACTTTCAAGAATAACTATGATATTGCTACACAGTCCATTGTACTGAGAAGAACTTCCCTTGAACTTCACATGGAGACTGAGTAAAGCTCTTCTATTTGTTTTTTGAAGTACTCTCTCAGTTCAGGTCTCTTAGCCTTTAATGTTGGTGTCAGCAAGCCATTTTGAACTGAGAACATGTCAGAATGGATGTGAATGGCTTTAACCTAAAAACCAAATGCAGAATACATCTTTATCAGGAATATAACAGCATTTATAGCATACATGATAAAAATAAACAGGCTTATGAGAATAAGTATATTAACATAAAAACACTATGACTATTTAAAAGTCAAAATTATGTTAATAACATTTCAGCCTATTTGATGTGTCTGAAAGCCACCTTTTTTCCTTCCTACTTCATTTAGCCAGTCAACAGAAAAGAATTGGTTGCTCTGTGCCAGGCACTGAGGACACAAAGAGGAATCATGAGTGCCCCTGTCCTCAGGGAGTGCACATTCACATCCAGTAGAGCAGACACACTGGGCAATTATTAGACAATAGGGTATGCACGGGATGAAGGGCACTGAACTGTTGTTGCAGGGCAGCAGGAGGAGCAGTCAGGGAAGGCTTCCTCAACCAGGTGAGTGTTAAAGAATGAGTAAGAGTTTACCAGCAAAGGAAGAGAGGTGGGAGGAAAAGGGTTTTCCAGGCAGAGGCAACCCAAAGAACAAAGCTATAGAAGTGAGAAATGGCTGACCATGAGAAGGGAAATCCGAGTGGTTTCTTATAATTACATAAAATAGGAGGTAAAGGGGGTGAGAGATGAAGCTGAAGTAGTGGATGGGGCAGTTTATGAAGGAGCTCAAACTTTATGCTGAAGACAACACGGAGGGACTAAAGGGTTTTATACGGGGAAATGACATGGCTGAATATGCATTTTAGAAAGGTCTCTCGAGAGAAAAGTGAAAATGGCTTTTAATAACGTTAAGACTCAAAGCAGAGAAACCAATCAGAAGGACCTGGCTGATCACAGCAGAGAAGATAAGGGCCTACACTTGGAGCAGTGACAGAAGCAGAAACAAATAGCAGTTCTAAGAATGATTCAGAGATAAATGTGCAAAACATAGTGAAGAGGGAGGCAAGTGGCCTCAGGGACTCCCAGGTTTTCAGCATGGATGATGGTACCGCTCACGGGAGGAATATAAAGTCTAGGCGGGACATGATGAGTCAACCTTTACAAAAAAGTTTGCCATGGAATTTTATTGATTCTATTGGAAAGAAGCACGGAGGGATCAGACTCAGTGATCACCCTGCCTATTTCCATGAGGCCTCCCCATGCAAAGTCTCTTTGCAAGGCTGAATGGAAGGCCAGTGACAGATGAATTGATCTATGGGCCTGAGTAGGCTCTTCCCACATGGGGCTCCAGCTGAAAAGGTCACTGTCAGTTCTATGAGAATTTCATAACCTGGGCTTCAGCTGAATCCTGGAATGGCATTGTCTCTAAGAAATTGCATCCTGACTGACAGCAGAGTCTAACTTCAATGATTTTGTTGAGATGATAGACCCAGATCATTAAATAGCAAACAGGGTTACCAATTGCTGTAATGTAGACTTTTAAAACTTAATCCAAAATACATGCTAAATACACATATACGTTCATTTTGTTGTTTTGTGTAATTGATATTTATTGAGCAACTCCTGTGCGCCAGGTATTGTGTTAGCCACTAGGGATACAGAAAAGAATAAGACACAGTCCCTACCCATATGGAGCTTATCATCTAATGAGAGATGAAATGCTACTACAGGGACAAGCACAGAGAGGGGCATCTTTGGCAGGCAGAGTCAGTTGCATTCCTAGTACCCATTCTCTACTTCTTTCATGCTAATAGAACCCTAATTTGGATTCTATGACCCTAATTTGGGGCCAAAATAATCTATGTTAATCATGACATTCCTGTTTCCTCATTTCCCAGCCTCCCTTGCAGCTCGGGGGTAGCCATGGGATATATTTTTGGCTAATAAGAAAGGAAAGTTTTTCTTTCCTAATGAAAGATTCAGAGATAGCTATATCTACCCACTCTCCCTTTTTCTTTTCTTGAATATGAACAATGTTCAAAGCTAGAGCAGCCACCTTGTGAACATTAAGAATGGAATGTGGAAAGACAGGCAGAGCCTAGGTCTTTGAGGACCTGTACCTGCCCTGGGTTGCCTATCTTTGAATTTTTATGTAAGATAAAACACAAAACACACTCTATGTATTTAAGACACTGTGGGTTTTCTGTTAGAACTGAATGCATTTCCGATGCAGCACCTAACCCAGGCTTGGTCAAGATTCATTAAAAGGATGCCCGAGATGAACTCTGAAGGACAAGAAGGCTTTAGCCAGGTGAATATAGCAAGGGAGGGGATGTGACTGTTATATGGCCTGAGGCGAGGAGGATGCTCTAAGCAGAGGCAACATGTGCCAAAGCATATTTGGGGCATTACAAGTGTAAGCTGAAAAGCATATAGTAAAAATGAAGAAGAAGAAAGAGATGGGTCTGGGGAGACAGACTGGAACCAAATGATAAAGAATCAATATGCCAAAGTAGGAAGTTTGGACATGATTCTTTAAATAATTTTTAAGCAGCGAGAGCCAGAGCCAATGGCCCGTCAGAAAAATTACTCTTAGTTACGTATGGACTGAAGTGAGATAAAAGTGGAAGGTGAAGACCAGCCAAGAGGCAAGACTGATGGTGATTTGAACTGTAAAGTTGGCTGTGTATGTAGATGGAAAGAGATTTAGGGAGTAGAAAGGACAGGACTTACAATTGGTTTGGGTAAGTAGTAAAGAGAGATAATAAAAATGGCTTGAGGTTTCTACTTGAGGAGAAAAACCGGAGAAGGAACAGAAAGATCCTTTGAAGATGGGAAGATCAAATATTCATGTTAGGTTTAAAATGCTTCTCAGACTTTCAGGTGGTCTTTGGACATTAGCTATATAAGTATTAGTATGTATGACAGAGCTGCATCCTGGGCTTGAGACAGAGAAGTGACTTGAGAAGTAGAAAGGAACTGGAGTGTCGGTTACAAAAGCCGGGAAAACAAGAGAGAGAGGTCACTGTATCCGATGCTACTCTCACATGAGAAATGTAAATAAAATCAATGGACATAATCGGAAAATGACTAATCTCAAAGATTAATGTGTATACCACCTCATACCCATTAGGATGGCTCTCAACCAAAAAAAGAAGATAACAAATGCTGGCGAGGATAGAGAGAAATTGGAACTCTTGTGCATCGTCAGTGGGACGATACAATGGTGCAGCCACTTTGGAAAACAATACGGCAGTTCTTCAAAAAATTAAAAATAGAATTACTGTATGACCCAGCAATTCCACTTCTGAAAATGTCTCCAAAAGAATTGAAAGCAGGGTCTCAGATATTTGTATAGTCATGTTCATAGTAGCATTATTCACAATAGCCAACATGTGGAATCAACCCAAATGTCCATCAATAGATGAATGGATAAGCAAAATGTGTTATATACATACAATGGAATATTATTCACTCTAAAAAGGAAGGAAATTCTTACAAACACTATAACATGGATGAACCTTGAGGACATTATACTAAATGAAATAAGCCAGTCACAAAAAGACGAATACTATATGATTCCATTTATATAAAGTACCTAGAGTGGTGAAATTTATAGAGGCAGAAAACAGAATGATGGCCTGGGGGATTGGGGAATAGGGAGTTGTTTCATGGGTACAAAGTTTCGGTTTTAAAATATGAAGAGTTATGGAGACGGATGGTGGTGATGGTTGTACATTATAAATATATCTAATATCCCTCAAATGGAACACTTATGTAATATATATAAATGGAACACTTATATAATATATATAAAATTTTATATATGTATGTATATAAGTGTTCCATTGATATATATTACATAATATATTACATACATATATATATATATATATATATATATATATATATATACACGTATGTATGTATGTATATATGTATGTAGGTTTTCTGTTAGAACTGAATACATTTCTGATACAGCACCTAACCCAGGCTTGGTCATTTTATATATATATAAAATGGTAAATTTTATGTTATGTGTATTTTACCACAGTAAAAATTTGGGGAAAAAATCAATATATGCAAATAGTGGCAAAAATTCAACAAGTCACTGATTGTTTTCAAAATCTCTGATGCTAACAGTCTAGTGCCCCAGCAGGAGAGTATTTTGAGATGTGATTCACTGATTTTTCAGATCAGAAACTCAATATACAAAGAACTCTAAAACAGCTATATTTCCAACTTCCTAAAACTCAATATGAAAGCTTCCTAAAAGCTTCTAAGAAAAGTTCTAACAAATTCTAACTTTTTTAAACCCATGCTTGTAACTTAAATAGGAAAGTTTTCAAATGAGCACAGCATTCATAAATCAGATTTAACACTTTTGTTATAAGAGGAACAGAATTTTAAAGGATTCATATGTGTGGTGGGGGCCTTTAGGCTAAAACTAGAGCTCACATTATAGGCAGCTGCCTCAACTTTCCACATTAAAAGGATTTCTATTTGGATATCCCATATAAATAGCTGGAAATTTGGGCTATAAGTAGGTACCGAATGTTTCAAAATTAGTTAAGGTTTTTGTAAAAAAGCATTTTGTTTAAAAACTTAGTGTTCTTGATAGTCAAAGAAACAAGGAATTGGTAGGGAATATGGCTGCTGTTTTTTGTAACCTCTGGAATATACTTTTCTTCTCATTTGTTTTTATCAACATAAACCACCCAAAATTCACTGGAAACAGGTCCCAAGGGAAATGTTTTCAGACTACAGTGTGCTGGGAACTAGGGGTACTGTAATGGCTATTGCTGCAGGTGGCGTGGAGGTGGACAGGTAGGGGTGAGATGCGGTGGGGGAGGCTGTGGGGTGGGGGAGGGATGAAATGAGGTGGTTGGCTTGAGTAGGTGGAAGAGAGGCTGAAGTCCCCGGAACAGCACTGCTCTTATGTTTAGTGTCATCTAAGTTCTGCTACTTAAACAAATCACTGTTTGACAAAAAACTAGTAGCCTGAAGAAAACACAAACACAATCGAAATCAAACTCAATTCTAGATTCAGTGATTTAATTCAGTAACTTATGGTAACTGTCATAAAATGAAAAATTGAAAAACTGACAGTGCTAATGTCTTTAATTTTTTTTTAAAGTTCTCTTCTGATAGAAATAGTATCACAAAAAAGACTTTTGGGGGAGCATTTGAATCTTGTTTGCTGGCATATGTCATCAGTTTGGCTCAATAAACTCTTATAAAAATTTTTTTAAAAAAAGACTTTTGGTTAAATACAAACTATCTATCCACCTTCTTCTGTAAATGAAATAAATAATATAAATTTAAAAAGAGATGCAACTGCCTAGATTTCAGCTCTGGATTTCAGCCTGGGTTTCAGCTCCTCTGTGTCCCTAATAGCATGTGGAGAACACTGTGCAACTGGGACATGAGTCCATGTTCATTCAGTACAGGGATTGAGGTGAACACCTTTGAAAATCCGGTAGTGACAAGAGAAGCTAAAACCAATACAGTTGAGGAAAGATGGATTTCAGAGGGAGAGCTACAGAATACTATTTAGATGGTGATTAGAATGTAAAGGAAAACATTATAGTTTTAGGAAGAAAGGACTGCATCAACAGGTAGATTTTGAATATCTGTCAAACCAGCTCTCTGCAACAAGCCTAAAAGGATGATGGGGGAATATGTAGTTCAATGTGACTCTACAAAATAGTCTCTGTCTGAGCAGAGAAAAACATTATATTGTTAAATGTGGGGGGAAAAAAAGGAACAAGAATCTTTAATGTCCCTTTACACTTAACACAACGTGAAACTCATTTTCCAATTTGTAATAAGCAAATAAACAAGCTTTTTGTTGAGGAAAGATGTTTAATGTTAGCTTCCTTTCTGAAACTATACTCTTGTCACTGAAAAGTGATTCAGAAGTTAAAAGTTAAATTTAAAAGTGATTCAGAAAAAGAAAAGTTAAATTTAGAAATACTGTAGAAAACATTTAACTATTGTATTGGAATAAAATACCTGAAAAGTGTCAATTTATGTCAACTCATTAAAGCACAGAACTTTTCATAATTTTTAAGAAACATAGTATTTTGTGTTTTTCAATGGTATTACTCAATGAAATACCTTAACACATAATATTGCTTGTAGATAATAAACACTGAGTGAATAATTTAGGACAGAAGAATAAAATTTTAAAAAACCATTTAAATTAATTAGGAAAATGCTTAATTCATTTTTATTTTAAAGGCAAATTGGTTAGGTACATATTCATTTCAATGACAGGAAATACAATAAAATATTTTTAGTGAGGGCTTCCCGGTCAGAATTTGAAAAATCTATCAAGTGTCCAAGTTCACTTTGTATTGCCTATGCAAACCAACAAGGCACATAAAATATCAAGAAAATGGTTAAATCATAGTTAAATATGCTCAAATACATCCCAGATACCTGCATATTTTAATTATTGATAGTTATTGCTATCTACTTATTAAAATATACCTTCCAAAGACCTCAATAAATTAATATTGGCTGGCTTAGTTTTAGGAATTGTTTGTTTCTAGAAATTAAATTACATTAATTTTTTACCTAATTCAAAGATTAATTCATATCAATCTTGCCCATTAAGTCTGAATTCTTAAAGTTTTTGTTGAATGATTTAAGCTTGGGCTTGGATACCTGTGTGAGTGTGTGTGTGTGTGTGTGTGTGTGTGGTTTTTAAAAAATCAGTGTTAAACCTTAACTGATCATTCATTTTTGAGGAAAAAAGGAAAAGGACAAGATGACAATGGATCGAGAATTAACTCAATTAACATTGAGCTTTGCAACACAACTGGACCGCCTTCAGGGGTGAGGCCTGGCCCTTGCTCTCCTGTGGGTACATGCTGGCCGTGGTGGGGAGGATGCCACCGACCAACAAAGAAGTAACAGTCTTGGCAACAAAACTCAGGCCTTTGGGATGCCACATGACTTCTCTGTATTTGATGTTACCATGGTGAAGGCAGAGTATTAGAGCAGTAACTCTGCTTGAGGTGAATGGAAAGTCAAGAACAAGTGTCCTTTCAGTGAAAGCTCTAACATGAGCAAATAGTTAACATGGAAACTTAGCCAAGGTCCCTCTTAAGCATTATCTTAAGAGTTGGTATTTTTTTCCAGGAGGAGGAATCTAGATGTTACCATTCCCCACAGCCCTGAGGCAGGTCACACATCCCACACCCAGCAGGGGGCGTGCAGGCCTTAGGAATCACAGGAACTAACCAGCTTAGCAGCCATGCCCCCAGGCCTCCTGCATTCCCCATGCTCTTATGAGCCAGCCTTTCAGATCAACACTTAGGCCCAGACCAGCCAGGTCTCTGACCACCAATTTGTGGCCTCTGTTCTACATGGATCATGTGATCAGGTCAACAGCTCCCCTTCATGGAAGAACAATGAAGTCAGTTCTACCAAATTTAAACATTGAAATAATTATTATGCCAGAACTGACCTTTCTTTCGGAAAGATAAATAAAACTTGCCTGAATGCTTCGGATTTTATAATTTTTTAAAATGAAGATTTATTCACCCAGGTCTTATTTGCCCTAAAACATGCTGTCAGATGAGAGTAAGGCAGTATTTCTCAAACTAGGTTAATGTAAAGATCTATTTCAAAAGAAAAACAATTCTCTCAGTCTCTGAAACTATATTTAGATTTCCTCAGTCTGAAACTTTAAAAAGTTAGTCTTAATCTGTGGCAATGTTTTTTAATTGCAAGTAATTGGCATGAGAATTTTGTATTTAAAACTGGTTTTAAAATGTTCTTAGGCTATTATCAGAATGAACATACAAAAAATTTAAATTCTCACAAAACTTGCAGATCCCTAATACTATATTTGGGGACTCTACTGGAAAAACAAAGCTTTATGAAAAAATAATTATATTAATTACAAACTAGGAACACTTTACATCAGTATATTAATATTTTTATGCTTGAATTGTTCTTTTTGAATTTTTGACTAAAGAGGATGTATAAATGGTATATGAAGGACCAAGTACGCTTATGAACGTCATTATAATAAGAACCCCAGCCTTGCAAGGACAGAAAGTCTTAGAGAACTGCTGTGTCCTCTCCTAATATATTCTTTGTTTTTTCCTTTTTGGAAAGGTCATGCTGGGCTGACAGATCACTGGCCACAATTTTTCCCATGCCCTGGCAAGTAAGCTTGCCTGCTACAGCCAAGAAGACTGTCCCCATAAAAATAAAAATAAGACAGGACTCTGGCCTGGAGAATTGCAGGCAGCTTGGAGACAGACCAGGTACAAGTGATGTACTAGTGATGGTTAGACAGACAGAGTAATATTTCAGTTTTATGAACGTCTGTGATTATAAGGACAGTCTCACTTGACATATGACCTAATATTTTAGTTCAAGATGCACACTGTTACAAAGTCAGTCTGGAAAAGGCCTTCAGGGGTCCGTTGGAATACAGACGGCCTGCAGGCCGCAGCATGGAGTGGGGAATCTAGGTCAGGGTCACTGTGG
Source organism: Pteropus vampyrus (assembly GCF_000151845.1). Taxonomy (NCBI): domain Eukaryota; kingdom Metazoa; phylum Chordata; class Mammalia; order Chiroptera; family Pteropodidae; genus Pteropus; species Pteropus vampyrus. The sequence goes on from NW_011888855.1 coordinate 3,890,832, forward strand.
GTTAACTTAATTTTCATCACTGCATGAAGGGCTGTAATAAGTATGGGAAAGGTAATAGTTACCTGTTCAAAAGAATGGAGCCCACTTTCTTTCCCTAACTTCACCATGTCTTCCAAAATAGCTTTCTTCAGCTCCTGAATTAAACCATATAGGTAAAATTAACAAGACCAAACACACATTTTACACCAACATGCTCCCTTTCTCCCCAACTAGGACTGAAACTCCCTAGCTGTGTGCCAATTACCACCTCTTATCTGGCAAGTAAGTGCCTGGCATGGCCAAAAGAGTGACCACAAACAGGCTAAGTGACCACTTGATTTTTTTTTAAGTAACCTTCTGGTCAGCCTGTAGAGTCCCAGGGTCCCTGTCACCCCCAGAAAAGCCCAGGGCCCAGTGGGAATGTTAGGGCCCATGGCTGCTGCTGAGAAATAGGCCAGGTGACTGGAGGGGCCGCTGCGAAGCACAGAGGTCCTCTTCCACAGGACCCAACATGTGCCATGAGAAGGTTTCCGGAAAGTGTGAGTGGCTAATGCTCTAAGCAGGAAGGACTGCTGCTTCTTCAATTCCATTACCGTCTCTCTAAGCCCAGTAGATGCAAAATCCACCTCACATGTGGAGAAAGCACGGCCATTGAGTCAGAAAGCCTAAGCTCACATCTGACACCGCTGTTAACCAGTTGTATGGCCTTGGGCAACCCACTACCCTCTCTGGACTCTCCTGCAAGTTGCAAAATAAGAGAGCTAGACAAGCTTTATGTGCTGTTCAATAATTTATCAAACTTTCTAAGAAGAAATGTGACTCCCTTCAACAACAAAACAGATGAACTTGTGTTTTAGGATTCCCACTACTTATAAAGTTAAAAACTTCCCTACGTGTTTAAATTTCACTGGTCTACTGTTTATCTGTCCCCTCATTATAAAAGGTCCAGCAACCTTTTAGCGTACAGTCCCACAGTACAGACCTTATTTGTGCAGAGCTCTGCATACGTCCCTTCAATTCCTCTCTTCTGGGCCCAGGAGGGCATGACTTCAGGGTCAGGCACTACGATGCCCACCAAATAGGCCTGCAATCCCAGCAAAGAAACATGGTCACGATGAAAGCTTTTTTTCACTCTGCCATATTTATTTCAATTTTTTTTTCTAAAAAAATTTATGAAAAATTTGATATAGATACAAAATTAGAGACATTAGTACAAGATATACCAATCACCAAGATAAAACAATTACCAAAATTGACAAAAGCTTTTTTAAATCATGAAAACATTTTATTATTTTTTAAAAAATATTTTATTAGAGCACAGTTGGCATATGATATTATATTAGTGACAGAAGCTTTTAAAGTGGTTATTTGTGGTCCAGCATTAAAAATAATCTCTTAGTATTCTCAGACTCCACCCTTTTCTAAAAATAAGTATATGCCTATGTTATGAAACATTTCTACCAATATATCATACATTCTTGACTGTTTATTTTGTGTTCTATTTCTCTAACTTCATTAAAAAATTAATAAAGTACAAGCTTAAGGATATTAAGAATCAGTTAGGTTAGGCCTATACGTACCTTTGAGTCTCATGCTAATCTTAAATGAGTACATCTTCAAGTTGCTAACAAAACAACTCTATGAACCAAAGCATATATTTCTCAAGATTTCCAGACCATTTTAAAATTGTTTCATCGATATGGTCCTCCATTTCATTAATATGGTTCATTATTTAAAAATAATTTAATAATATTTAATTATATAAAGCCAATGATAGCACAGAATATATTCACAGTGGTCTGACTTTGAAGCTAAGTGATTTTGAAAGCAGAATAAAAATCCTCTCCAAATAATTTAATCTTGAAGTATATTAATGTATTAGCTTAATATAGTAAGCTATATTATCATCAGTGCCATTATTTGCAATACTGTATCCATTTATCTGTAAAGTTCACCTGTATGTTTCAAAATCAAAACATTAGGAACCCTGAATCTTGCTTTAGCATCTCATCCCAAAATTTCTCTTGTAAGTAGGTAGAGCATAAGATAAAAGTACTGGGAGTGTCTATTACAACTGCTCTAAGCAGCTTATTTACCTAACTACAATTTATACTACTATAAGCTATTAAGATTTCTCCTTCAAAAAAGAATTTTCTCTCATGAGCTAGTATGTCAGATTAGGTATTAATGTCTGCCACTTTAATTAAATACCAAATGCATATGAAATTATTCTGAGACAACACTAGATTTTTCAGCAGGCCCAGTGACTGTGGGAGGGCTGAAGCACAGGGGACTCACCTTTAAGCTGTCCCCATGGACATAGGTTTGTGCCACAGGCTCACTCCGGATGTAGATGTTTTCGATCTTCTCGGGTGCGACATATTCTCCCTGAGCAAGTTTAAATATGTGCTTCTTCCGATCAATAATTTTAAGAGTTCCTGCCTGCAGAGTTAGACAAACAGCTTTATAAAGAGATGGCATTCAGAGCCTGAACCTCTCACTCTTTAGTGCTGCAGCCCCTCCCTCCTGTCCTGTCCCACCTTGCAGACCCCACCCGGATGCTCTTCCATCTGACTCCTCTGCTCTTACAGAGCCACCATGCACCGCAGGCTGATGGCTCCTGAGCTCTGCTGGGCCCTGAGTGTCCAGTCCTTTCTTTCCCTTCAGTATCGACCCCCCTTACTCCCTGACCCTAGTCCTGCCACCCCCACACCCAGCAACAGGTGTCCTCCTCCTCAGAAGGCCCACCTGCCTTCCCACTGGGCTATCCTCTCCCCCAGGCCCCTTGCTCTAGTTGTCCCTTTTCTCACCAGCATCTTCAGATTCACTCCCTTAAGCCATGCTTAGGTTTCTTGCCCCAGCTACTGCTCCCACCCCTCCAAGAGCGGGCTCTCCATACCCTGACACATGGCACAGCTCTGGCAGAGGCCCCCAGTGACACCCATCTGATGAGCCAGATGGCATTAGGAGTCCTCACCCTCCAGGACCTCTGCAGCAGGCAGGCTAGCCCTTGGGCAGTGAGTGCTTGTGCACCCCCCCCACCCCCGCCGCCCCAGGACTCCCACTCACCTCCCTGCCTCCCCTCGACCTTTTTTGAGTTTCTCAGGTGATTAGGTGGGTCTCTCTCCTTTGGCTCAACTCTTCAACGTTGCACATTCCTCACCTCCACTGACAGTTCTCCTTGAGGTAACTACCATTTATCTTTTCATTGGCCACTCCCATGTCTATCTAAGCTTCCAGCCAGACTTTTTCACTGAGTTCCACACCCAAAACCTAACAGTCCTCAGAACATTTCACAAGCGAGGCCGTTTGCAGAATGCAACATGCCCTAAGGGAAGCTCATCACGTCCTCTTCATGCCTGTTTCAGACTCCAACCCCCAAACCTGGAGATGGCCTTGCCATTTGCCATTCTTGGGACTTCTAGCAGTCAGGTTCATCCATCCTCACTCATAAATCCCTCTCCCATCTCCCTCCCTTTCCCATCCAAACCACTTCCTGACCAGACTTCTGCCTACATCTGTCCCTGCTCCATCTGTTCCATCCACCAGAACCGGAGCAATCTCTACAGAAGAGAAAAATAAGTAGGCCCTGTTTTGCTTAAAATCCAGGCTGGACATCATGTGCTTTATCTGCACTGGCTCCTTTGGTCTTCATGGCACCCCATGAGCTGGGTATCACCACCTCCATTTCACCAATGAGGAAAGTGAAGATCAGTGAGGTTACTTAACTCCTCCAAAGCCACACAGCTAGGAGGTAGGGGAGCAGGGATTTGAATCAGGTCTTTCTGGATTAGAAGCCTACACTATTTTCTTGATCTGACTAATACTATTTCAAAATAATAATAATTTTAAAAAATTGACTCCCACAGACTGCCTGCCTGCTGTCTTGGGCTTTGAGTTCAAGCACAACATGAATTAATTCACTTCCTTCTCACAACCCTCTGCAAGGCAGATGGTTTCATCCAAGTTACAAGGCATCAGTGGCAGAGCCAAGTTTTTTCCAATTTTGGGGGCCCTCTTTAAGAAAAATAATATAAAGTGCAGAGCCTTGGAAGGGGTTTATGCAAGTGAGGGGACCTGAAGCCTAAGTTTCCTTAGCTGACAGGACAATCTATCCTCTACCAGTGTGCAGGGTCCTGCTGACTTCTCCAGCCTCCCTCCTGTGGGCCCTGAGAACTGCCTGCTTCACGCCTAGTGTCTCTCCAGTGTGCACATGCTGTTACTCCTGCCCTGACTGTCCTCACTCTCTCCTCTCACTCAGAACATGACTCACATCCTGAGACTCAGATCCAGCAGATGCCTGTCCTCCTTTGCCCCTCTCCTCAGGGGGGCATGGCCCAGAGTTCATGTCCACCGCATTGGGTGGGAAACCGTCTAAAGAAACGTCTCTCCCCTGAGCACAGTCAGTCCCTAGCCCAGGGTTCACACCAAGGACACATCTGTGTCTGCTGCAGGCGTGAGGGTTTCTCAGATCCAAGCAGGGGAAAATCAGCTTGCCAGCCCAGAGGACCCTTGGAGAGCTCAACACTGTTCACATGCCTGAAAATTCAGCATCTCAGAACATCCACCTAAAACCTTAGCACCTTCCTGGAGACCCAGAAAAGCTTCCTGCGGCCAGGGGGTGGGGGCTGCATCAGGCAAGGGCTCTCAGTTCCAGTGACGGCCTTTTTCTGGTAATAGCTTTCATAAGCATCTCCTATGTGCCATGCGTTGTGCTAAGTGCTTTTCGGGTATAATTTCATTCATTCCTGACAACAATAACTACAGAGGTAAGCAATGGTATTATCCCTATTTTACAAATGACAGAATGAGGCACAATAACTGGTGTGGGCTAACAGTTGGAGGCCACAGCCAAACAATGCTATGTAGTCTCACACTCTTACTCAACAAGTGAGTCAATCTGGAGTCCCGGAGAGGGATGAGTCTTTGCTCACATTCATGAGAGCAACTGCTGGCAGAGCCAAAGGAACTCAGACATATTTCTGCCCATTACCAAGCTTTTCCTACTGCTCAGTGCCACCTCTCAGCTGGTGGCTGTGGTTGTGGGCTCTCAGCCCGTGCCTTTCTCAGACCTCCCAGAGCTCTGAACCCCTGCTCCATGTCCTCTACCCATTGGACTCCACAGCACTGTCAGGCCTCTTTCTGAAAACCATTAAGGGCGGGAAGTGGGTCTTACACTCCAGCTTTACCCTCCCACCAAGATCCCTATCACCTGCCTCAGGAGGGTGGAGGAGAAGCTTTGGGAGTGAGGTAAGAAAGAACCTCTCAAGCACTGGAGGTGTTCCTGAATGACTAGCTGTCAGGGAGAACATGGAAAAGGCTCCTGCCTCAGAATGAATCAGATTTACACCCTCCCACCACCCAAATGTTTGGAGCTCCATGGTTCTAAACGTACGCACCGGCAGCCACTGCCCGATGTCTCCGGTGTGAAGCCAGCCTTCGCTGTCCAGGGCCTCCTTTGTCCTATCTGGATCTTTCAAGTAACCTTTGAACACATTTGGTCCTCTCACACATATCTGTAGGGACAAACACCCGGCTTCTCTCAGCCACAGCATAAGGGTTCCTGATGTGAGGCTGTCACGAGGTATGTGTAGAATAATGTACACTGTCCCTCAGGAAATCCACTGTGGAAACTGCAGCGATGAAAACAGAGGACAGGAACAGCCACCGGAGGTCTGAACTGTCTCCCGGCTTCTCTCAAGCAGCATGTTCTCCATCCTTCCTCTCGGCCCTGGCCACCCCAGGCCTCCCTCCACCGTCCCTTCTTTCTCGGGGACACCCTGGCATTTGGCATATGTTGCTTTGTGTCACTGGATAGGGTCTCATCAGATACTAGTGGCTGGCTGCTTCTGCCAGAGGTGCTTAAGCCCCCTGCTTCATGACCAGGCAGTCAATCAACCTTCTAGTCACTCCCGCTGAATGAACAAGTACAGGCCAGCTCTATCTACCCCATCTGGCCTATTTGCAAATGGTCATGTTTCTGCTGGGACAGATCTGCAACAGCAGGCCATGCCAGTTAGGAAAAAATGGATTTAAAAAAAAAACTTAGGAATTCCAAATCTTGATTTAGACTGGCCCAGTCTCAGCGTTGTTTCATTAACAGGAGAGGAAATGCTGATTCAGTTGAGTTAAATTCATTAGTAATTTAAAGTGACCTTACACATAGAGTAAAAGGAAAATAATTCTATTTCTACTTTTTTTTTCTTTTACTCACTATATGTAGCATCCTCAGACATAAATGGCTAAATGCTGAAGTTTACCTCTCCCTCTCCTTTGCGGGTCCAATAGTTCAGTTCCTCGACATCAACAAGCTTGATATGGTTGCAGGGCAGAGGCGCGCCCACGTGCCCTAGAAGATCAAAGCAATATATTCAGCTCAATTTCATCACCGAAGATGCTCCATGCCATGCAAAATCCCCCAAGTGGTCAGGAAATTATGGATGGAAAGCAATATACCTTTAGATGTGCAGTTGTCACAGGCAAGCGCTCACAATAAAATAAGATTCTAGAAAAAGGAAAGGCCAACCTCTGCAGGGCCTTTGTTTTACACCTGATTCTTAAAGAGCTGGACAGGCTTAGTTGGCCTAGCACCAACCTACATGGGGTCCGTAGTGGGGCTCATACTCACAGCAACCACACAGTCAGGATATGTTACAACTACACATATTAAAACATTTTCCCCATTGTCAGATCACATGTCTCAGTTTGGTTTTCATAAAATATAGTCACCATGAACTTTCCTCCCGTCACTAGACTGTTGATTAATGTGCATGGTAATCATCTACACATCTTGTTAAAATGCGGATTCTGATCAGTAGGTCTGGGATGAGGCCTGAGATTCTGCATTTCTTACAGGCACCCACGTCATGTTTCTGGTCCACGGACTACACTTTGAGTAACAAAGGAATGGAAAGCTGGACAAGGTAACTCGCCCCTGAAAAATAAGACTTCAAATCTTCTTGGTGTTATATATTACAACCACAAAATTACATCGAAGTCATCTTCTAGTAATTTTCTTGTGGTTAGAGAATTCACTGGCAAGGTGGAGTTTTAATTAGGTGCTGGCCAAGGTCCTGAAAGAAGAGTGAGCCCCGTAGGTGAATGAAGCAGTGACACTTTGGTTTCTCTTTTAAATGAGAGGTCACAAAATCTTTTACATCATTGTACAAAGATATCTATCCTCTCATACTCAATAGCCTTTGCAAGTTTTCATGGAAAGGTTGAATGAAAAAGGCAACACCTCAAAAGTCTTACACAGGAAAATGGAGAAGATGACACAGAGGGAAGAAAGTGTCCAAAAGGAAGGGTATACATGAGAGTGATCTGTAAATGTGATGGCAGCAATAAGAAAAAGTTAGTGAACCAGGACCTCAGAAGACAGTTCTTGTGGTAGATTTGCCAGTGGTAGAAAGATCAAAGAATTTATATGTAAAAAGGCTTTATTCAACTAGAGTTTAAGAGGTAAAACTCAGGGGGAAAAAAGTGCTTCTGTACTTGATTTGGCCAAATATGATTTCTATTTAGAATCCACCTATCATGTTTCTGCTGACCACCTCAAGGTGCCCTGAAAACAGGTGTTGTATTACTGAACATATTTCTTGTGTATGCACGTTGTCTCAAGTCTTCTAGTTTGTAGTTGAGCAAACTTAAGCATAAAGAGTGACCCCAAGCTCACAGAGAAAGTTAGTGCCCAGAATGATTCTTTTGAAGAACGGTTTTCAGATTTTTCCAGTTCATAGTCTAAAGTTGTGATAGACAATACAGGGGCTACCTACTGCTTCTTTCTTGCCCCGAAAGAGGAGTGGCTTTAGAATGAGGGCTTGGACAGGAAGGAGCTGTTCCTTCCTGAGGCTGCCACCGCCTTCTAGACCTTAACATTACAGAGACTGTCATTCCCGAAGGGCCCTTTGAGAAATAGTGCTCTGGCCATTAGAAAGTTGCCCCTCCTTCCTTAATCATATCCAATTCACAGCCTGCTTTCCTTCCTTCGACTGTAAGCAAGGCTGTGTGGTATTTAGATTCTATGAAATTTAACATACTGACATTTACTGATATTATAATCATTTTTCCACCTGTGATCCACTATTTTATTTTTTTTATATGACTTCTATCTTCTATAAAAGAAATGGAAAAATACAAAAAATATGTGGGAAAATACAAAATATGTAACAAAGAGAACAGATCCATAATGCTACAACCCAAACATTACCACCATCAGTGTTGCTCTTCTATTTCTGTTGCTTTCTTCCAAAGTGCCCATGCAAATTTACTGTCCATAAGAAAGTCTGGGATCCACTGTAACTCAGCAGTGCCTCATGAACCATTCCCACATCTCCCATCCATCCTACCTGAGGTCCAGTCCCCAGGTGTGGTGAAGGTACATCCAGCTGTGCACTCAGTTTGGCCATAACCTTCATAAACCTTCAACCAAAACACAGAAACTGCACTGTAGGCACACACACTCCTGAAGCTGGCTGGCCTCCCTCTTCAGCCAGCTAAGTTCCCAATTAACATCTGGCTGCTCCATGCTGGGCACAGTGAGAGGGGAGGTGCTCTGGAGGTAGGGAACCACAGCTGAAGCTGAACGCAGACAACGGGTGTGGCTACTTTGCATAGAAGGAGTGTTATTTTTACCACAGACACTTAGTAGATAAAGTGGTTTGGGGGTAAATATTTCTGACCTATTTTCAACCACTGATGCTATTTTTCATTTGAATAATATGCATTAAAGACAAATACTTTAAAATCTACCCTATGTTTTATTTTCTCTTTGTAAGATATTCCCCTCCAGAGCCCCATGTGTTTGCAGGACTACACCACATGACAGTTTGTCCTTAGCAGTGATCGGGCCGTACTGATGCAGAAGAGGAGGATGTGGCTTCAAAAGGATAAGAATTACAGCATGCACACTGATGAAACAGTGTGCCTACTTTACTTAAAACCCAACAGTCACAACCATGTTACTACACTCTGCAGATGTAGGAACTTAATATATATTAATTGAATGGATAAATGAAGGAATGGATTTCTTAGAGATGACAAAACCTATTGAACCAAATGACAAACACAAATGGACTTTCATCATCCCCTCCCTTGTGCTCTTTTTCTGGATTGGGCGATATATTGCAGGCTGGAGAATGCAGAGATGCTGTTACAGGTGTGGTACAGGTTCTTCAGCACATTGATAATCCATATAGAGTTTATCAAATCCCTTTTCCCAAAGTGGATACACCTGGGCTCTCCAGGCTGTCTCAAGGTCATCCTGGCTTTCACTGGCTCTGGGATTTTTTCATCTTTAGAGGAGGGAGTTTTTTTCCCACTAAAATCTTACCTCCAGGATCTTTCTCTGTATAGTAAAGGGTTTGATGGGTTTTTGGCCCTGCCCTAGCACACATCTCATTGTCCCTAGGAAAGGCCACAGAAAGGCAATACCTGGCACCCTAGAGCCGCCCGGAGGAATCCTAGGACTTCTGGGGATGCAGGGGCTGCTCCAGTCACAATCATCCGTACACACCCGCCAAGACTGGCCTGTGGAGAGAAAGAAGAACCTGCCAAGGTTTGTGCTGCTGGAGGTGACATCTAGCCCATCTGGGACTCATCCAAAGGTCAACATTCAACAACTGGACCACACGTGGACCCTCGTATAGGGATCAAATGGAAGGCTTGAGCTTGTACAACACATGAGCTGAGGACATCCCTTCTCCTTCAAAATGAACCAACCCAACCAGCTTTGCAACTCAACCCACAATATGGCTAACTCTTTTATGTTCTTTGAGATAAGTGCCATTAATCTATGTGGCATTCCATAATTTTGGATCTTTCCTTAAAGCACATAGCTACTCCCTCAGTCCCCCATCGTTTGTGAGCACCCAAAACAGTTACTGAGGGCAATTCCGCCTCACTGCCACCTCAACGGCCTGGCCTCATGTCCTTTATAAATCAATGCCATGCTCCACTATATTTACCATGCACTGCAGAGGACAAGGAATTCTTTAAACAAATTGTTTCTTTAAGTTGAGCCAAGATAGTTTAAATATTAATTTTCATAGCTAAAAATAGAGTAGTAAGAAAAAAGCAAGTAACTACAAATTCCTTGGGTAATGTAAAGCTTGAAAGCTTTAGTGGGGATCCAGAAATGAGTATTTCATGATCAGCCTGGTTTGGGAGAAGTTGGAAGGAAACAAGAAGAGAAAGGAAGATTCTCGGCCATCTGTCTAGAACCTAGTACTGCTGGAAAGCTACCGTGGTCAGGCCACAGAAAGGGCCAAAAGAACCTCAGGCCCCAGGAGCTCCTGGGTGGACCTGACACCCAAGGGCAAAGCTACCCAATACCTGTGGAGGCCAAGGGACCAACTTTTCAGAAGTCCCTCTTGCTGGTTGCCTTTTGACAAATATAATACAACTCCAAATAACAAAAATAAGTCCTTTAAGATTTTGATAGGGAGCTTAAGCTTTGATTTCATGACCGAATGATTATTACAGGCCACTGGGGGCAAATTTCTCTGATTTTTCTGTAAGGTCATCCTTTGCACATCTGAGTGTCTCTCTATAATCACTTGTTCTTTTTCCTACCTGAATCTTATTAAAGAAGAGTTCATCCCAGATACTATCATTCCTGATGATTCCACTCCGGACTTCGGCCTGTTTACGCTTTGCTGCAAACTCCAGAAGCCAGCGCTTTAATGGTGTGTCTGCCTGGCTGAAGATCTGAGGAACAGAAGTTGGACATAGCTGTCAGGCCTGTGTGTCCCATCTCTAGACATACCCATCCCCAGCTCCCCACCCCACTATCCCAGGAAGAAGGCCCAGACTGGCCAACAGAGAAGCCACACTCCATTTTGCCCCAAAGGTCAGTGAATGGGTAACATCCAGCTAAAGGTTAACACTACCAAGATCTGGACATGTTGTGGAAATAGAAGTTCCTGAAAAAAATCTCCCAAATGAGAGTTCTGGACAACAGGAAGAAAACAGGAAAAAGAAGGGTGAGAGTCAAGGAATACAAGAGAGAGGTGACTTCTAGAGCTTGAGGAAAGTCTGCTTGGGGCTCCAGACCCCATCCATACAAGCAGAAAGCCAGCCCTTCAGCCTGACCAGAGACTCCTTTTTGGGCTCACCTTGTCATACATCCGGTTCAGCAGTCGTGGGACCACAGGAAAGATGGTGGGGCACAAAGCCTTCATATCATCCGAAAGGAGACGGATATCTCCTTGAAAGAAACCGACACGCCCTCCATGGCAGTAGACGACGGACTGGAGGGAGAGGACAGGAAAGGAGGAGTCCCTCAGGGTGGTCACTCCTGGCCGCAGTCCAGAGCTGTTCACAGTTCTGCCCTACATGGAGGGCGCCCATGACCCCCTAACCCAGCTCTGGCTGCTGCCACGAGACACTGGATACCATCTGAGGTGACACCCTCCCCACTCATCTCACCACCTTCCACTTAGACCCAGCGAGGCATGGGGAGAAGCAGGAGACAGAGTAGAATCAGAGCCCTTGGGAGATGAAAGTCTCACTGTGCCTGTCCCTCCTGCTCATGACTAAACCCTGGACAGGGGCCTTCCGTGGTGACTCAGATCTACTGAGCAGTACTAGACCCTATGAATGGGTCTGCTCCAGGTCTGAGAGTCTATGGCTTTTCCTGGGATATCTCTGCAACTCTGAAAGGGTGTGCAGTGCCCATGTGTACTAGATATGCTGCTGAGGTTGGGTGGAAGGCCAAGGGAGAGCCTGGCTGGTTGCTAATGGGGCTGGGAGTGTGCCAGGAGCCTAAGATATACTCTTTCTCTAATGCAATCCAGTAAGCAAGACAGTATTTATATCTCCATTCTACAGATGAGGAATGCAAAGCTCAGAGAGGTAAAGAGACCTGCCCAGAGTCACAAAACTAGTTTACAGTAATTGCTGGCATTCTAATCTAGGTCTGGAAAGCTGGAAAGCATGCCGATATGCTAGATATCCCCCAGGGCAAGAAGGGAAAGGCCAGGAAGATATAGTTTATTCACAGGCTAGTTCCTTGAGTGACACATGCATGGAAAATTCTTTGTCAACAGCATGTGGACACCTCTCTCCCACTCCCTCTGCACCCCCATAAGACCTGTCTCAGGGCTGATCATAATGCCAGTCCCATCTACAGCCTGAGGGATCATGACAGTTTGATTCCCCAACTTTACTGTCTTTTCTTTTTTAGAAATTCCTGAGTAATTTAAGTTGAGGAATATCAGCGTTTTGGCCATCAAGGAGCCATACTGCACAGCGCTTGAATGGTAAAGCACTTCTGCAAAGCTGTGGGGCTCCCTGAGCAGATGCCATACGCTGGGGCCTCTCTCAGCCCAGGTGTGTCCACAGGTAAGACAGATCAGGCTTGGGATTTTCCCTGGAGCAATGCTCCCAGGAGGGACAGATGGGGTAGCCAAAGTCCTCTGACCCCTCTGGCCCCTGTGGAATCTTCTGAAGATAGGGCAATTTAGTTCTACTCCCTGGCACCATTGACAAGTGATACATCCTGCTAGGGTTCTAGGTCTGGACACAGATTGTGCCTCCCTGAAGCCAGGGCCTTACCTGCACCATTCGCTCAAACATGTGTGCTAAAGGCAAATAGGAAATGTGCACATCCGCACAAGTGGGAGCCCACTGACTCTGCAAGAAAACAGAAGGAGCCCAGGCAAGGCCCGGTCAGTCCGGTGGGTATCTTACCTGAATCACTCTCTCAAACATGTGAGCCAGAGGCAGGAAGGAGATGAGCACATCGTCCTGTCTCGGAAAGATCACTTTCTGCAGGTGACGGGCATGGGAGACAGAAAGGAAAGAAACACTGACAGGAAGACAACAAGAGAGTCATAAAACAATAAAGAGAAAATGGTCCTGAGGGGGCAAACAGGAAGAGGGGGAAGGGAGATGAGGAGGTAGGGGAGACAGAGAGGTGAGACGAGAGAGAAAAAGATGAAAGAGAGAGAAAAGGAGGGAGGGAGGGAGGGAGAGGAGGCAAAAGGGGAGAGGGAGAGAGAGAAGAGAAGAGAAGAGAAGAGAAGAGAAGAGAAGAGAAGAGAAGAGAAGAGAAGAGAAGAGAAGAGAAGAGAAGAGAAAAGTTGAAGGAAAAAAAGAGAGAGAGGGAGAGTGACAAGGCAGCATAGGAAGCGGAGCGTTAGGTCACAGCGCCAGTGGGTCTAGGTTATCTGCAGAAGCAAAGAGCCAAATGAAGCACACATAAACCAGCAGAGCCGAGCTCCGCAGTGAAGTCTCCTTTTGGAAAGGGCCTGCACCTCACTTGTAGTCAGTCGGCACCAGACCGCGGCCTGCCTCCTGCCCCACGGGCCCCAGTTCACCAGTCTCCTGGAGCCACCTGGGCAGGGATTCAGAGGTCCCGGCTTGTCAGCACATACTAGTCCTCTTTCCAGAGAAAGAGACCCAGAGAACCCTAGATCTACAGCAACCGTGGCTAGGGTACCTGTCCCAGACAGAGGAGAGGGCAAGGCCAAGCCCCAAACAGATGGCTGAGTCAGGCCTCACAAGCCATGGCCTGGAAACAGGGGCTTTAAGACGGGAGCTGAGAGGGAGCCCTGCTGTGTCTGCCCAGTCCACAGCTCATAGATGGACTGACTTCAGAGACAGGGACGGAGCTGGGGGGCCCTGCACAAGGCCTGGGCTGAAGGATAGGCCATGCCTTCGGGAGCTCTCCTTTGCTGGACTTCGCTGCTCTCTGTCATTTGCAGATGCCTGCATTCTCCTGGGCTGACTTTTGGATAAGTTTGGAAAAGCTCTGGGAACCTGGCTCATGGTTCCTGACTTGGGTTGTACCAAAATATATAACTGTTTGGGGCATGTGCTCCATTATGCCACCTACCATGGATGTGGTTAGTGATCTTTCTCCGCAATGGTGAAAAAGCCTAACTTCTATGAAAAAGGGCTTTGCTTTCTCCTTAAGGAAACTGCAGGACATTCGGATACTCGCCACTTATGGGAAAAAGTTTCTTTCTCTTAGCCAGTTATAAGATGCTAACATGCTTTTTGTCAGACCAAGATATCAAGCTTTTTGATTTTACATTTACCTTTTTAACTAGAGCCTAATAAATTAGCAGTTGCCGTTGTTTCTCAGACTCTAGCAGTCCTTAAACACAAAGGGACTGAACTAAACTCTGACCTGAAAATCAGGTTATTAAGGATTACTTTCTAAAAAAAGGTACACACAAAACCTCAGGTAACTCACTTTTTGAAGTTAAAAATACAAAAACATATTTATGTGTTTTTCCTTCTCGGATCTTAGCACTCTTAGAAAAATCAACTGAATAGGTGTGGATCATTTCAGTGTTTGGGGTTAAAAGTGTCTGTGAAAGTGGGGTTCCCCTAATGCAAATAGAAACTCCTGCCTGTGAAAGGCAGTCCAGATTATGTTGAGGAAAAAAAGGAAACAAACATAAAAAATCTCTCAGGTCTGAAGGTATCCTCAAGAGACACCTGCATTAGTGCGTCTACTTTATTCACCTCTGTCACTTTCAGAAAGCCTGAGAAATCAGCCACCACGTTCCCATGGGTGAGCATCGCACCTTTTGGGTTCCCTGCAAAGAGAAAGCAGGAAGACGAATTAGTTGGAAGTTCAAGGGCCACTCCTTAAGAACAGTGTCCAAGTCGGCAGTCCCAGACATCCTGCGCTGTCCACCCAGGCCTCTGGCCTTCGTCCACAGCCACCTTCAGATGAATGCTGCTTCGGGGACCTTTATCCTGGAGACACACGAGGCCTACCTGGAGGCTCCCAGTATCTTAGGACCAGAAGGCAAGTGACACAGCTGCATAGGTGGGGTGCCTCAAGGGGCTGGCAACTTGTGGCCTGAGCCTCACCCTCTCCTGCCTCCCTCAGGGAGCACAGTTCTCAGCTCCCAGTCTCATATACAGCCAATACCCTATGATGCTCTCTGGGCCTCAGCAGACCCTCTCTCCAAATACAAGTGGCCAACTCTTCTAGCAGACTTCCTTGCTGCATCCAGCACCTGGAAAGGCCCGAGCTCAAGCCAGGCTGGCAGTCCGAGGGCTAAAGCAGCCCCTCCTGCCTGCTTGTTAGCAGGGATGGGACATGGATGGTCTTGCTTTATCAGGGCATGACCTTTCGCTACTGCTCGTGAGGAAGCCCAGGGCTGCTAGGATGACTCAGAAGACAGAAGACAGAGATCTGGTGGGGACCCAGGGCACAAGAGGCTGAGGAGGGAGGCTGGCCTGGCCACAATTTCATGCTGGGGTGGACACAACACAGCGGCTGCTATGTGGATCTGACTGATCCTGACCCGGCCTTTCGCTGCCAGTGTGACATCAGCAAGCCATTTTCTCCTCTTTCTCTCTCCTTACCTGTAAGATAGGGACAGTGATACCCACCTCATAGGGCTTCTATATGCTCTAAGGACACAATCCATGTACAAAAGATGTTAAATTAGATGTTTCCTCTGAGGCAGCAGATACAATAGCTGTAAAACCCCAAAAGAGAGGGGCAGGCCGCGTGCAGAATTTCCCCAAGAAATAACAAACCAATATGTTAACTTTGCAACCCTCGCCAAGAAATAGGAAATAAAAGAGCTAAGTAGAGATCGAGAGTATTATACTAAATCAGCAAGTGTCCATGAAACAAAGAGTGAGTTTTAAACGTTTGCCACAAACCATCTCCCTGCTTTCCTTTCCCACTCATTCTCCCTCCCGACTTCCACGTGGTAGCAGAGGGTAGATATCTTCATTAGCAAGAGGAAGAGAAATACCAGAGAGGAAGAGAGGAAAGGCGGACCACGCCTTCCCCACCAAGCCAGCAGCCAGTTTAGAGAAGTCTCAACGAAGCAGAGTGGCTGACACTTACAATTCTGAATTACGTCTCATCACATGCCAAGAAGAAAATCTTCCCAAAATGGTTCCACCACCAGAATCATGAGCCAAATATCAGGTTAAGATCATATTTCCACCTTTCCCCACCAAAAGAACAATGTGGCTATGGATAAAGCTGGGAGTCAGGACATTTGGTGTAGCAGGGCAGCTGTGTTTGGCTTGGTGATGCTGAGGACACACATGGTTGGTGTGCCGACAAGCGGATGATGACCAGAGGCATAGCACAGGCTTAAACTAACGCCAGGGAAACCCATATGTGCAGCCAGGCAGGGTGACATCAGAAAAGAGGCTTGCTCACTGCCATAGCTCTGCCCTGGCACCAGTCACAGAGCTGGAGTGGGAGGCTTGGGCATTAATTACCACCTGTTTTCCAGGCTCCATACATCCCACTTCTACCACACAGAGCACAGGCAGGATGGCTTAGCTTTCAATTGTGATTCCATAGCCTGGAAAGGCACTGTACATGAGCCCTGCCCTCTCCAGCTGGGCAAAACACACTTCTGCATCATGAAGATCTTTTCCAGATATGGGGGCAGCATCTGTGACCAAATGACCTGTTAAAAGCCTGAGGGCACTCTTGATGACAAGGGTCCAAAACTAAAGGCCACAGTAGTGACCTGCTCCCCAACTCAGGGCCAAGGGACATGTCACCAAAATTTTACGTTGTGAAACTCATGACACAAAGCAACATAAATCTGATGGGCATTTTTGAATTCTGGGCTGGCTCTGGATATCAGCTCCTAGAGAGCGAGGGCTGTGTCATTCCTCTGTCATGGTTTAGCAGGGTGTGTGGAAATCCTCAAACCCACCTGAGTTAATGGCAAAAAATCCATCTCGATTCACCAAAGCCATGTTGATCATGATCCACCCACATGGAAAGCCCCTCCTGCGGGGCTAGTTGTGGATCTGCCAGATGCCTTAGAGGCTGTGTCTGCAGAAGGTGTGGGGAGCCCTAGTTCACTGCCCACCAAGTGTTATCATCAAGGCAGGCTGTTCCCGGTCCAGAAAGAGAAGGCTGGAAACTTCTTGCCTGTTTAGGGCAGGGCAAGCAACTTCCCAAGTCATCAAATGAGATAGGCAGTAACGGAAAAAGCACTGGTCTGGGAGTTGGGAGAGCAGGGTATCAGTCCTCTGCCTTCACTTGCTGGTGATGTCCCCTTGGACAGTCCCCATGCCTGCTCATCTCAGGCCATGCTGACGCCCCAGCGGCACAGTGAGAGGGTGAACAGGGCACTACAGACTGTAGAGTGCTGTGCCTGTGACCATGGTCCTCAGGCGCATTCTACCTCCCCCAAGAAGTCTTCCTTGGCTGTTCCCGCCGATGCTGGTGCATGTGGCCATCTGTCAGCACCAGGCATGCAGTATGTCATTTATGCTCATCCTCTTCCTGACGGCCTTGCCCATGGCACAAGAGATCCAGCCGGCAGAGCACTTACACTGCCTTTTCACATACTGTTCCATCTCCTACTTGGCACCTTTAACCACCCTTGTCACAGTTGAGAAATCAGGGACAGTGGTGGCAGAGAAGTTAAGTGATTGGCTTGTAGCCTACCAGCAAATGGCTGTCAGCCACCAAACCCCACACTCTTTCTGCAGTCCCTGACACAAAGGCCAGGCAGGGGCAGGAAGCAGAGAGATGAGAGCAGTTCTCATAAAGGCCTGATGACACCTGGCAGCCCAGCCCTCCTCTGGCTCCAGTTCCTGGTAGTGGCGGACCACCCCCCTACCCCTGGACCTCCCAGTCCACACTATCCATCTATATCCAGCCCTGCGCTGGGCACTGGGAGTAGCAGGAGGGACCCAATATCTGGAGTCAGGCACAGGATAAGGCTCAACCCATGCCCATAGAGGGCACCATTGACCTCTGCAGTCACCCCACCAAGGCTGCCAGGGAAGGGTGCAAGTGGCCCTGGCTGGTGGCCTTTAGTGCCTCCACTTACCTGTCGTGCCACTTGTAAAACACACAATGGAGAGGTCGCTGGGCTTCGGGGGCTGCAGAAGTGAAAAGAGACATGTGTTAAAGAGACCCGGTGAGGGGTCCAAGACCCCTGGGCTCCCCCACCAGCCAGCCCCTCCGTGCGCCCCACCCCTGCATGTGTGCTGTGTGTCAGTGCACGTGCATGCCCCTGTGTGCTACAGTCACAAAGTGGGCAGGCAAGTCCCCAGGAAGGGGAAAAGAAGCTGGGGAAACCTAACAGGAGCATGGACATCGACCTGTCCCACCAACCTTAAACCCAGTCCCACTGCCTCACCCCCTTGAGTGAATTCTGGGTGGGATCAGGCTGCAGTGGTCACAACTAAACCTCACCCAAAGATCTCCCTTTTCTAAAGGATGTAATCCAGTTCCCTCCCTCCTTTCCACTTTCTCCCAAATGGCTGAGGTTGGACTTGGGAATAGGAACTGAGCTGCCCATGGTGTCACCAAGACTGCTCTGCATCAGGCCCCTGCCCTGGTGCTGGGGACAGAGTCCTGGAGTCACCAGGAAGAGCCCACCATGACCATTTGCACATAAAGGATGGCTTCCCAGAGGAGGTGACACAAGTTGAGCACTATCTCTCAGATGAAGCGAGGATGGACATTTAGGGAGAAGAACTAGCCCGGGCACAGGCGGAGGCACAGAGGCAAGGGCACGCTGATGGATCAGAGAGTAGTTTTCTACAGCTGGGACACAGTGTGTGTGAGGTGGGCACACACCAGGGGATACCTGAAGGGCCCTGCGAAGACAGGATGTGACCTGTTCAGGCCCAAGGATGAGAAAGCCCGTGGGGTGGGGAGGGGTGTGGGGAAGGCTAAGCTGGAGGGAGGGTTGGAGGCAAGAGGCCTTGTTAGAAAGTTGAAAACCCCCACATGGCTCCTCGCAGGAGGCAGTGACCCTCACTGGTAACTCGACCCCAGGCGGTATCGCTAAGGGATGACACACAGAAAAGTTCACACAGTAAAGATGAACAAAGACAGCATATGCCACAAGGCCCCTTGGCCCTGGGGTCCACTTCTGGTTCTGTTGCTGCTTCTGTCCTTCCCATCCTCTGGAGAGTTCACTACATTCAAAGGGAAAAAGTAAGACTTCCAAAAGAAAAGGTTACTGGAGAACCAAAGGTAGCCAGGATTGGCTGCCCTTTTTTCTCCCCCACCCCCAAACGACTGACTCCTGTTCCAGGTCCCTCTCTGGACCCTTGCCCACGAAGGTCCTGGGAGCCCAATGGGTATTTGCTGAGTTAACACTGGGGTGCCACTCTGGCCTCTCTGCTGAACCCCTGCACATAGGAGGGGTTCTGTGAGGATGTGCCCCGCACACCGTCTTGCTCAATAAAGACCTGCTGGCAGATGAGCTTACCACTGGAACATGATGATTCTGTTGGCCACAGTCCTAGAAGAGGAAAATACTGATTTTAAGTGCTCAAAAGTTCTCATTAATCAAAGAAAAAAATAATCAAAAACAAAAAGCAAACAAACAAAAAAACAACTCAGCACAGCGTGCCTTGCTCCTGTGCCAAGCCCAGAGTTCAGGATTCTCTGCCCAGATGTGGCCCATCTGGAAACATCGCTTCAGTCGCCTCTTCTCAGATACACGCCCAGGCCTAGGCCGCCCCCCACATTACAGACAGGGCAAGAAGGCTTGAGATGCCCATGGTACATTTGGATACAAGCTCAAGGCAGAGTGGTTCGGTGGCCTGGGCTTCCAGATTAGTGGGCAGGGCTGAAGGGGCAGGTGGGGTCTGCCAGTGTAGGTGTGGCCCCTCAAGTTGTAGAGGCTGCAAGCGCACAGGCATTACAGGTACCGTCAGGAGCAGAAGGAGAACTGGAGGACCCAGGGGCACAGACCCCATATGGCAGAACTGAGGTCAATCGCTACTGAGCTGGGCCTGAAGCTCTGGAGGCCAGGACATTCCGTGTTACTCCAGCAGGCCACAAGCTGCCACCAACCTGACATTTTTGGGGAGGTCATGCACAGAAAAATTGCTTCTGTTGGTTGCTGGGGGCCTGGGACACATTTGCAAGGACCTCTCCATGGCTCCGGAACCTCACGTCTACTATCCTTAGGCTCAGATAGGCTGACGGCTGGCTGGAAATGAGGAGGCTCGAGGCTGGTACCACCATCCACCTGTTGGCGCCTGTGCCATTAATTGTGCCAGCCAATCGAACCTGTCACCGAGAGGATGCTGTGGGCACTGACCCCATCACCCACCACCAGCCCTTGTGAAGCCTGCCCATCTCAACCCTGACACATCCTGATGGCCCACGACATCCACCCGAGGGCAGGAGAGGGGCAGATAATCAGCATCTCTGGCTTGGTGGCCAACTAGCTGTGGCCCAGCAAACATCCCCAACAGAAGCAGCGCCTCACCTCCACAGCCTGCATAGACCTAATGACCACGCCGCACTCCTGCCCTCTGTCTTTCAGGGCTTCCTCAAATGGTTCCATGAGGATGATCAGCTTGAGCCCTGGAGTCTCCTTCCTCTCCACATGCTCCAGCAGAAGCAGGGCCTTCTGAGGTTTATCCACAATCACGGTGCTGATGTCAGCTGCAGGGACCATCAAGGAGAGTCAGGCTATGCAGGCACAGGCCGTGACTGTGGGCAGCACGTAGCGGGCAGCAGAACTATGGGCTGTGCGTGCCACACTTGGTGTGCAAATGAATAGTAAGACAGGCCACGTGGGCCATGCGTTATGTACAGAGGAAGGTGCACAGAGCCTGTGGAGCCAAGGGCAGAAGGATGCGGCATCTCCTGGAGTGGATTCTGAGCTCCCCTTTGCTTCGGGCTCAGCCCCCATCATCCCAGGTCAGCTTGAGGTATTTACCACCCCAGCATCTGCCCTAAGCTGCAGTGAACTGCATAGGGTGGGCAGCCTGTTGTGGGGGCTGATGCAGAGGCTCCTTCTGGCAGCCAGACCTGTGGAAGGAGCCTGTGATAAAGTCTTACTGGAGACAGCTAGACTCAGGAAGCCAACTCAGGGGCCAAAATGGAAGCCCCTAGCATTCTCTGATAGTGGAACGAAAGTGCTTTTTTTAGTGTTATGCAATTGGCACAACCTGAGAGGCTGCCAGTGGCAGGGAGGAGGCAGTGGTGGGCTCACCTGTGTTGATGATGTAGCGGATAGATCCAGGGCCCAGGGTGTCATAGAGAGGGACCACCACCATAGAATACGTGTAGCAGGCAAGCTCCGCGATGATCCACTGTGGAGACACGCGGGTCAGGGGTGGGGGAACAAAGAGCAGATAGGAGGGCTGTCCTGCCTTCAGGCCCAAGCAACCAGGAACCATGCTCTGGGTCCTATACCAAGGGGGCTCTGTTCTAGCCCTCTGCATGTGGCAAGGAATCCGTGAAGCTAATGGGTTGTGCCTGCCCACCCAGTGTTCTAGACCATGCTCGCCCCGGGGAATTCTGGGACTCCAAACAGCCCCAGGCGGAAGTCCTTCCTCCCCACTAGCTGAGGGAGCAGCTGTATATGGGGCTGGGTCGGGTGTGGATGCAGCTTGGCTGGGATGTCCATTCTCAAGTAGGGGCAAAGCCAAGGGAAGGGGCGGGATGGTGGGTGGCATGGCATGGACCAAGGATCTCCATTTTACTTCTTCTCCCAGGCCCTACAATCGATCAGTGGGGCCAGGGCTGTTCTATGGTACCCAAACCCCTCTCCACTGATACTTCTAAAACCAGTCAAGGCAGATGCTCACCTCTGGCCGATTTTGGGCAAAAACGCCGATAAACTGATCTGTACATGCTTTACAATTGTGCTGGAGAAGTCCGGACCCTAGAAATTCAGCTCTGTCAGCCACCTGCACACAGTCGTGAGAAAGTGACAAGAAGGCAAGGACTCTTCAGCTGGGAAGAGAGATCCCCAGGTGGGACTTCCACAGGTCTGAGAGACCTTTTCCCCAACTCCCTACCCAGGGATGCTGGCAGCTCTGCGAGACTGCCGCCAGGAGTTTGGCTGAGAGGCCAGGCAAGGAAAATATGACCCTCTGAGACGCAGAAAGGTACCCACCAGCCCCCCACAAGTGCCAGGTCTACACGCGCAGGCAAGATGGAGACTGTCCTCTATCACTTACCTCCTGGTAGGACAGCCACTGATAAGGTTGCTTGGGCTTCCTGAAGCCAAGGCAGGGTCCATTCCCTGAAGAGAGAAAAGCAGGCTTTGTGCAAGGCAGGAGGACAGGGTGGGGATTCTACCTGCACCTGCCCATCAGACACCTGGATGGACACCCTATAATTGTGGGGTGGTCCACAGCCCTCTCTGGCCTGCTGAAACCCCAGAAGGCCTAAAGTCCACAAGCACGGCATCGCCCCAGGGATCAGGGAGGTCCAGGAATGCGGGCTGACACAGTGCTGGTTTCTACCATGACCTGTGTGATACAGCCTCAAAAGCACATGGAGACCTGGGGCCACTGGACAGAGGTGGCACCTCTGAGACCACCTTGCTTGGCCCCATACCCTGGGTCACCCAGGCACCTCAGAAGCTCAGGTTCAGAACCGTGCCAGATTGTGGCCTTGCAGTTCAAGGTTCACCAGGGGCAGCCAATGGGAGATACAGAGCGTAGGCTAAGAGTTGGCTCAAGCTCAGAAAGTCCTAGGGCTGGAACAAAGCTGAGGTCAGGCCTTTAGCCACAGAAAGTAGCTACTTCTCTGACTGGGTAGGAGGAGGGCCAAGAGTGGCCACTGCCCTCTGGGCCTGGGCACCACTCACTTGCCATGCCCCAGTACCATGCTGGCTCGCCCCTACCCTCGCACTGGCTCAACCTCTGCCCTAGCCCCTTCAGACTCCAATGGCCCCTCTCACCTGAGATGCTAAGCCCACGACGGAACACCTGGTACATGGTCCTGGCATCATCATAGTAGTGAGTGAGCAGCTGAGGGCCATCCCCGATCACGGATCGCCGGGCCCCACCACTGTCCTATGAGCCAAACACAGGCCAGAGAAGCTGACTGAGGCAGGCAGGGGCATCAGGAGGAGGCACCAGTATGCATCAGGCTGTATACAGCTTGAATACACACCCAGGCCACGCCACCCAGCTGGGGCTGGGGCATGCTCTGTGTACACTAACACACATGGCCTATATTCACCTGGACTGTACACACACAACCTGTACACATGTTCATGTACAGATGGCTTGTATACACTTGATCCGCATGCATCCCCACTCACAGTTGGCTCATGCACACAGGCCCAGCATACTCATCTCCCATACACACACACAGCACCCACACCTTAGGTCAGCATATACAAAATGTCTAGAATTTCAATTGCTGTTCACACTACTGTGGTTCACTGTTGGCTGGAGTTAGCCTATCCTTGTGTCAGGATCAACCTGCCAAGGTATCCCCTATCCCACCATCTGCTGCTGCTATGCCATTAGGTTAAGAATTATTTAGGTGCCATCCATCATTCACGTAATAGTGTGAATTAGTTTGAGGAGTGGCTGACAGTACTTTGCCAAAAACAGAGGGCTAGAAGGCTGTGGAGGGAATAAGGCAGTGAGTTCCTGGGTCCTCAGTAGTGGGGATCTAAGTGGGAAGGCAGCAAACACTCTCGATGCCTCGGGCCAGGGAGAGGAGCTGGGCTTCTCCTGTCTCCCCTCCTAGGGCTCCCCAAACCCAGAACTCTCCAGTACCAGCATTCCATCTCTTCGCTAAGCCTAATTTCGGCTGCATTGGGCTAGCCCATGGCCCAATGCACCTCTTGAAACGTTGGGTCTGAGGGAAAATGTCTCGGAGAGTCACAAAGCAAAGAGCCAAACTCGAAACCACAGGTGGCTCTCAAGTGTTTTGTAGTGGAAAGTTATGTTTGGCTAGTGAGTGTTTCCTGAGCACCAGGCCCATGTAAGACCTGTGTGGGAAGCTGGGGGCATATACTGTCAGACTTGGGTAGCACTCAGGGTGTCAGAAATGGTAGAGCAAGACCACGTGCCAGGAACAGAAAGGGTTCAAGCGGTGAGTGTTATCAGGGAGTGGCTGCTGAGCTGGGATTTGAAGGATGCATGAGGCTTTGCCAGGCAGTCTTGCCTGAGGCAAGGGCAAGTGCAAATGCGTGGGGGAGGAGACACAAATGCATTCAGGGACCTGCAGGCAATTCATGGAGCTCCAAGTGGTAAAGGAGGAAGCTAGAGAGGCTGCAGATGAAGGCGAGGAGTCTGGACTTTAGGTTTAGGACAATGGGTGCCAGGGGAGGATTTTAAGCTGGGGTGAACGACGCGATCCAAATTATGTTTCTCACCCTGCAGCACACAATGTAAATGCTACCAGTCCCTATATGACCTGGGCTCCTCTTACCTCTCTCACCTCATTTCCTACTCAATCCCTTGCCTGCCCCACTGTAGCCACTCTGGCTTTCTGTGCTCCTGGGGGATGAGGTGAGGGAGGGCTCAGTCTTCCTAGGAAGGGAGGCTTCAGCTGCGGCCATGGGCTGTCCTCCCAGCCAGACCCATGAGGTAACTGTGGCCCGCACACACTGAGCCAGGGCCACTCTCCATCAAGACCTTATCCAGACCACTGTCACCTCCAGCCCAGATGCATCAGTTACCTACTGACGCTTGCCCATGCCACAGCCACCCTTCTACAGCAGAAATCGGCCCTGTCTCTCCCTACTACTGAAAACCCAAAATAAATCCATGCTGCCCACCCCAAGGGGCCCTGCCCAGTTCATGTGACTTTGTCCTTGTTGACCTCTTCAGGTGAGTTGTCATTATAGGCTTGCCAAAACCAACCAGTTTTAGTGCTTTCTCTGGATCATCTCTACTCTTTTTATTACTCACTTTACTGTTGAAATTGGGGCTCAGAGAATTAAGAAACTGCTAAGGACCATAAGCCTAGCAAGAGGCACAGCCAGGGCTGCTGGTCACCAAAGGCCACTCTCGCCACCACCCTGCTAGCCCACCTGTAGCCCCTCTCCACCTCCCAATCATACGAATCACCACTTCCCAAAGCCACCAAGTGCATTTTCTCACACCTCCACCTTTTCACATGTTGGTCCTTCTGCTGGAAAATGCCCTGAGGGTCCTGGCCCTACCTTGACCTGTGCCCTCTCCTACCAGGCAAAATTCTGCCATGCTCATGATCACCAAGATGCACTGTTAAGAGCAAAACTCAAGATGCTGCACAGTGTACATAGAGTGATATCATTTTAAAAGGGGGTGCGGGTATCTGTGTGCTTGCTCAGGGACAACTGTTAGCACGGTTCTCAGGGGAGGAGAACTGGGAGGCCAGGGGAAGAAGAGGGAAGCTTTTCAGTATGTGTCCTTTTGTTCTTCTCAAAAGTGTGGATATGTTATCTATTCAGAATGAATACAATTAAAATTTCAAATAAGGCAATTTTTAAAGGGCAAAATAAATTCCATAAGCTTAATAGAAAATAAATCTCACCAGTCCTTCTAGACTGAGCCCGGAACACCTCTGTCTAGGCTGGGCCACTGCACCTTCTTCCCCTTGTGTGCTCAGGGAGGTCAGGGTGCTGCGGTGGGCTCAGCTCTGGATCTTAGCGCCAGACCAGGGCTGGGTAGAGGGAGGGTTTGCAAGGGAATTTACCTGGCAGCCCCCTGAGAACCTGCTTAGGCCTCCTACTCAGGCACCATTGAGCCAAGGTCCCTACCTAAAAAGCGGGCAAACTAGAAGACCAGGGCAAGGCCAAGGTCAGGCTGTGACCAGGGTTCAGGTTCTAGGAGAGGCAGAAGGAGCACCTGGTAGGAGACCCTGTCCAAGGCCACTGGGACTTGCTGGCTGGCTGCCAGGGGAACCTGAGCTTCTCATTTGAGGTCAAACAAGCCACAAGTTTACTTCTACCTTCAAGATGCCTGTCCTCTGCCCACTACTTCCCACAGCTCATTCGCTCCCACTCTACTCACCTCCACTTCCTCTGACTGCATCAGGAGGTCGCACGGTGGTTTCAAGGCCTTTGGCCGATGAGTGAACCAGTAGGCGAGGATGGCGGCCAGTGCACCCATACTCACAAGGGTAGTGGCTGAAAGACTGCGGAAAAACTGACCCAAGTCACCCAGCTCGGGCAGCCGCAGCATCCTCAGGATCTCCTGTGTCTGCATTTTCTCCAGAAGTGAGAGAATGAATTCTGCAGGAAACAAGAGGCAGGTGAGGGGGAGAATCCTTGGTGTATGTCTTCCCACCTGTCTTGGATGACAAGTGACACAACAACCTTGGCCAGATCTTGGCCAAATACACTATAGGGCAGGCCCTGGACTTGTGGGATATACAGCCAGTCTCCTGGAAGGGCCTTTGCGGTGACAGGCCAGAACCCTTAGCAGTCACACCTGCAGTCAGACATCTAGTCGGTTTTCCCGGGAACCATATGCTCAGGCCCTGGGCCACCGCTAACAACTGCTTCCATATTTTCCAAGGGCTCTGAAAGCTCTGAGTCAATGCTTCCTGAGCCTCAGGGCCTGAGTGCTCTGCCTCTGTTGTGTGGTCACAGTATTTTGCTTATCTTTGCTCCTAGGGTGTGGAGAGGACAGATGGCAGCAGGCATGCCTGGCACAGTGCCCAGAATGAGTGGGGTGAAGGCGTGTGGGCTCCTCCCACTCCACCTCAAAGCTCCCAGCTCCAGGCCCTGACCCTGAGGGAGACACAGAAGGCAACACAGGCAGAGCCCACAGACCAGCCCTGACAGACACCTCTAGCCCTCATGATGTGAGGGCTAGGAACTACTTGACAAGGGCTCAGTGGGTAGTAGTCAGCAGGGTCCCCCCAGGCCCACATCCTGGCCTCCCATGGGCTCGCCTTATAGAAAATTTGGAGCCAAAAACCTATCAGGGTCAGAGGTGATGCTGGTGCCAACTTTCTGAGGACTAGCTGTCCCCAGACTGCTGACCACTGTGCACTGTGGCTCTGCACTGCCACAGACCAAGTGCCAAGAGGAGCAGTTGTCCCCACCTGTGCTGTCCTCCCTGGGACCCCGTCAGCTAATGTCCGGAGGAAAAGGGAGGTGGCAGAGAGGAGCAGGTGTTAAACTGGTGGGAAGGGAAAGGAACCAAGGCTCAGAGAAAGAGAGCTCAGCAAATACTTGTACAATCCTAGGGTAACCAGCATCTCTTGTGATATTGCATATGGTGGTCAGGGCGCCACGCTCACCCACCACGGTCCAGGTGGACACAGTGGGCCTATCAGGGGGACATGGAGGATGCCCCAGGGTAGGCAGTGGGAGCACTTCCGAGAAGCACTGATGACTGATTTTGTTTCAAAGAGAGCAGGCTGCCACATCCTCTTGTTAGCTGATAAGTGAAGCGGTGCTGGCAGGGCAGAAATACAGCCAGCTGGGCTCAGGGTTCTGCGCTATGCCCAGGACTGAGGAAGGGAGCCTGGGCAGGCCAGGCACTGAATGCCTTTATCCCCACAAGGACCTCCATGGTGTCACTGCCCAGTAGGACCTGAGGCTAGAAGTGCTACATGACGCCTACAGGTCTGCTAGCCCTGTGAGGCTGGTGGGTCCCAGGCAGCCATGCGCCATCCACAGGCATCCTGCTCACTGGCCCACGACTTTTGGAAGCACGGCTGCGGTCTCCCTTCTTGAAGAAATAAGAGACCCCACAGCAGCCACTCCGCAGCCATAGGATGTGAGCCAAACAGCCACTGCTTGACCCCTAAGAGAGTGGAGATCTGCTGAAATGCCAATAAATGGTATTTGTGCTAAACTGTAACATCACCACACCAGAGATGAGATCAGTGATGTGCAAAGTCATTGCTGAGCAAGCGAGTAAAGCTCCTCAATTCAAATCCCTTCTCCTCCACTTAGAAGCTATGCAAGATGGAGCATATACCACCTCTCTGGACTTCTGCTTCCCCATGGGGATGGGATCACTCAGGCATGTAAAGCTCCTTGTACTGCATCTGGCACAGTCAGAGGCATGCCGGGACTAAAGAGATGGCTAAGGGGGTGCTTATCAGACCAAAGAGGCTGCTCAGCCCAGGCTGGCCCAAACACTGGGCAGAGGTGGCTGGGCCTCGGCATTGTGGCCCCATAGGAGTTTATGCTCTACAGATGGTACAATGAGCTGTCTGCGTCCCAAGAACACTTGTAAACTACCCACAGGCTCTGAGTGCTCCCTGGGGAGCAGAGAAAGTGAGCCCCCAGGCAGCCAGAGCATTCTCACGGAATTTCTAAGCCAGAAATCTGGTTTTGCCAGCAGCCGCTTTGAGCTGGATCAGTCCTGAAGCCAACCCACAGGAACGAACCAGTCCTGGCATATCGATCAAATTAAGGTTCTTCATCAGCAAAGTGGGGGCCCAGCTGTGGACCACAGTGAATTCAAGGAAAACTGCTCTGGAAGGGTCCTGGCCAGGTGGCCAGCTGGCTTTCTTGAAACAGTTATTTTCCTAAGCTGCAGATAGGGACACCAAGTCACAGCCAAGGTCTATCAGATAAATGACTCACCTGATAGTGGACAATCCAGATATGCCACCAGCTCTTGGGGTGGGCTCTGAGCTGACTGACGTTTCTTCTAATGGGCTGAATTGACTCATGGGGTTGGGAAGCTGAGCCCCTAGATGTCCCTGTAGAGCTCCTAAAAGCTCAGCTGTATGGTTCCAAAAGTTTCAGAGAGAATCCTAGAACCTCACTACCACCAGTCCCTTGTCCTTGGCAGTTGCTCATGGGCCCCAAGCTGTAGCAGAATATGGGCATTTGTTGCAATGCTGGATTTTCACAGACCACAGCCCAGAATGGCCAAAGCCATATACCTACCCATTGTCCATCCACCCATCCACACACCCAGGTATTCACTTATCCATATACCCACCTGCCCATCCATCCACCCATCCGCCCATCCAACCACCCATCTACCCATCTATCCACCCACCTACCCATCCATCTTCCTGTCCATCTACCACTCACCCACCTACTCATCCATCTACCTGCTCACCACTCATCGACCCATCCATCCCATGCATCCATCCACCCACACATTTACCTAGATGGCCCCACTCTCATCTAGCTCAGTATTGGGTACTGGGATAAGGCAGATGTGGGCCTGCCCTCAGTCCCATGGGGGAGACACGTGATGGAACGGGCAGTGCCGCGCAGTGTGGTTTGGGCTGTGATCAGGCATAAGGAGCCAAAGGAGGTGCTGAAATGGGTATGGAGAATCAGGGCAGACTTCTGGCAGGGACTGAAGAGTGAAGAGGAAAGGGTGTCCCAAGCAGAGGGAAGCAAATATACCAAGGCTGGAGTCGAGAGAGGCCATGGAGCACTTAGTGAACTAAATATTCCAGGCAGGAAGTAAAGTCTTGAGCCCATGAAATCTTACACGAGGGTCAGCACAACAAGTCTGAGGATGGTCTCCCCAATGTGCCGAGCTTTCAGAAATTACCCAGGTATCACAGTCCCCAGGAGAAGGGAGAACAGAACTTGTCTAAACTTCCTGAATTCCCAGGCCCTGGGAAGCCCTTGCCTGCACACTGCCCTGTTGGATCCTCACAAGAGCTCATGGACTCATTATAAAGTGGGAACACAGAGACTCCACTGAAGAAGTTACCTCCATTTACAGGTACACAGTGAGCGAGTCGGGGAGTCAGGTCTCAAGCCTCAGACTACAGCCTCCCAAATCACTGCCTTACACTATACCACCACTGCGCCCCTGCCAACACTGCGCCATCCATATCCACAGCCCATGCTCTCCTTTGCAGTGGTGATGAACAGAAAACAAAAAGCTCTAGACCTGCTCAGAAGGGCCCAGGCCCAGGCTGCAGGTGCTAGGGGGCAGCACTGAGCACCAGAGCTTGTAAGCAGCAATAAGCCAGTCAGGCCAGTCAGTGGCTCTTTGCCAGGCACAAACTACGGGTGGGCTACTCCCCAGCCTCGCAACAAGCACTGGCCATCTTCTCATGGCTGGGTCATTCTTCTCCAAGAATCCCACTCACCTGGGGCGATGGAAGTGGTGGGGAAAGGACCTGGCCACCCACTCCTCCCTGGGCTCCTACGTAGGTGGCCAATACCTAAGGAGGCGTCTGAGGTGGCTGCAGCTCTGTGCTGGGGCAGGGCCTGCACTCTGCCCTGGCTTCACAGAGTCAGGACTGCTCACGTTTACCCTGAGATTCCCTTCAGACAATGGGGGCCACTGTAGGGCAGAGCTGCAAATTCAGGTCCTCTGAGGACATGGGCCTCAGAGCCAGCCTGCACCACCAAGCCCTTGGCATGAGACAAGGCAAAGCCTAGGTCTGGGAGTCCAGTCTCATCTCATTATTTCACAGGGCCTTGGCCTCCTCTGACCGTCATGCCCTCTCTGTTGACCTGGGGTGGGACTTGGTGGTCGCTAGGAGCCTAGCCATGGCTACCTCCTTCTGTGCCCAGGAGGCTCTCCTAGTTGTAACAGCCTGGGGCGGGGGGTTGGGGTGAACGGCACCCAAGGGAATCAGTGGTGCTGGTGTTGCCAAGTGAGCGGCTGTGAGTGTTTGTAAATATTCACCTGGCAGGAGGACCTAGCCCTCAGCAGGAATTAGCTTTCTCTTCTCCAGCACAGCCTATGCTTTCTTCTCTGGCATAGACTAGTTCAGAATACCAAGTGGTGGCACGGGCTAGGGGCCTGGGGCTCCCCTGACTCGCCATGTCCTCTGCTGCTTCAAGGCACATGGAAGGTGGGTGGTGGGTAGTTCTCAAAAGCCAGGAAGGGAGAGAATGGGAGGAAAGGGGCCCTGGCGGGAAGCATACTGGCTCCAAGGTGGCAGCAGAGGCAAAGCCTCACCCAGAGCACAGTCCCTGTGAGGATGACTCTGGGGACCATGGCTTGGCTCTAAGGACCCTGTGCCGATCCAGCTTCCTAAGCTCAGCATTCTGAACCTTCACAGTCTAGTTCAACGGCTGTCAAGACCAGCTCCAAAATACCTCTCCACCTCCACGGCCTCTGGCCTGGTACAGCAACCACTGAGTGCAGTCCAGACCCCCACACCAGCCTCGTCACATGTCTCCTTACTCTGACTCATGCTTTCACTGATACCGGTTACTTTCCTGATACATAGATGTGACTATAACATGCCACTGCTCAGAAACCTCATCCGGCTCCCTACCACCTCGGGACAAAAGTCCAAACTCATCATGCTGCCACTGAGGTCCTCCATGATCCTCAGATTTTCCCCTTAGAATCACCCCAGCTTCCTTGTATTAGCCTGGAGTGGAGTAGGGGTTCTTATGATGGGGTTCTGGGCCTCTGCAAACCTCTCAGGCCTACAGAAAGAGTGGCAAAGCACAAGGTAAGCCACCAGATCATTAAAGGACCTGCTCAACTCCCAATGAATAGCTCAAAAAAGAAAATCACAATCTCTCTCAGGGCCCAGGGTTCTCAGAAATGATCTAGGGAAAGGGCCCAAAGGGGCGTTCTGGTGCTAAACTGACCTGGGTCCAAATCCTGACTCAGACAGTTGATAGCTGTATGACCTTGGACAAGTCACTTCACCCCTCCGGGCCTCATCTCAAAAAAAGCTCATGGACAGAGAGTACGGTGCCAGGCACATAGAGAAAGACTCGGTAGACAGTAGTTAGCTGAAGCGGTTCCTCCGTCTCTTTGCCAGCCATTAGGGCTCAAAGACAACTTGCAAAAGTACATGCATTCACATCCTACCTTTCCAGCGGGCTCCTGGCACTGGGGAGGCAGCTGAGCTGGTCCCACTAGTACCAGCCTCTATTTATAAAGGGTGTGTGGGGCTCAGGGAGAGAGCTTACCACATCTTGATCAAAGCACAAAAGTGGCGAAGGCCCTGCCCCAAGTCTGCCCTCCTGGGGACAGCTGATTGCAATGGCCGCCTGCTCTGAGAAGCCGGATGGTGTCGGAGTCGTTAGCAGTGGTGGCAGAGGCTCCCCGGCAGCCGTGGGAGCAGGTCTGGCAGGGACCCGGGCACAGAACAGCTCTATGAAAAGCTGCTGGCCCCTCAAGGGCCCTGCTGCCCCACCCCCTCCATCTGCACACTGGGCGGTGCTGGCTCAGATCAGCTCAGAGCCAAGCAATCCAGCCTTAACCCCCATTCTGCCAGGTTGCCAGCACCTCAGTTCACACCCCTCTGCACTCTCCACCCCCACTCCATCTTCAGTCCTGGAGAAGAGTTTGCCAAATGGGTTACTTAAGGACAAAGCCTCTTTACATATCCATCTGTGACACTGACTAGGTGCCAAGGCCTCAGCCATGGGATGGAGACCTGCAGCCAGCAGGAGTGGTGAGGTGGTGGGAAGGACTGGGAGTGGGGCTGGGGATGCCAGGTCTCTGGTGCTGAAGGAGGCCTGCACCATCACCAAAGAGACTCCACCTCTAGCCCCTCCCAGGGGCTGCCCCCGCTCCTCACGCCAACAAGTAAACAACCAGTGTACTCCGGGAGAGGAAGGAAGCTGGGCACGGTCTCAGACAAAACATCTGCTCAGAGATGCTCTGGGCAGTGGAAACACTGCAGACTAAGGGTCAGGGTCATCAGGTGAAAGCTACTGGCTCATCTCCTCCACAAGATGCCTGGGCACAATATCTCCTCTGTGATGCCACTTTCCTGGGTTGCCAGCGGGGTGGCCAACCTGGAGCCAGAATCCACATCTTGGCCTGTTGGAACCAAAACCGAGCTCTGAACTCTCTCGGCCTCTGGGAGACAGACTGAGACCCTAAGGTCCCAGGGCCTCATTCCTGCAAGGTCTGTTTCCATAGGGTGAGGGGTGGGGGTGAGGATCAGGTACAGCCTTTTTTTCACGTCTACTTTGTGGTTGAGCACACAGTAGGCACATAGCAGTTACTGCTAGAGAGTAAAAGGCAGGTCCGGGCTACATGACCCAGCTCACCACCCACCCCCACTAGGCCCTGCCCACAAGTGGTGCTTCTGAGCCTTCCAGGACTAGGCTACTGCCCACCCAAATCCAACTCACTTCTTCTGTAGCAAGACCATCCCAGGCCATGACCTGGTGCTCTGAGCTCCCTCTTCAGAGCTGTTTGCACAATCTGCCTCTCAACTCTAGTGCCCACAGGCCTTGCAACACCTTCTCTGGGGCTGATACAACTTCTACTTCTCAGCCTGCCACCTGGAGTGAGCCATGAGGAGAGCTTCCTGCCCCAGCAGCCCTCACAGGGAACTTGGCACAAGCCTTTCTAGGCCCCCAGGCTCCAGCCCTCCCCAAACCACCTGGAGGAAGCTTTCAAATGCACAACTGCCTGAGGATTCACGTTTGGCCCATAAAGCCCTTTTCCCTTTCTTCTTGGCAGGTCCCCTACCTTTCTCTAGATGTCTTCGGAGATGTCTGTAAGTAACATGAAAGCTTCTTTTAATGCTTCTCAAGGGGCAGAAGCATTAAATGCTTCTGGGGCAGAAAATCCAGTGGCCACAACCAGTGTCCTGGCTGAAAGAAAACTACACAGGGTGCCAGAGACACGAGGCCATGGCAGCAGTTCTACCACAGGAAGTTTGTGGCCCAGTCACCAGGTTAAGAAAAACACAAATCTCATCATCAACACCTGTGTGACCCTGACCAGCAGAGACGCAGACACGGAAGCCCGTACTTAGCTCAGCATCCACCCCGTCCACACTGGTCTCTGCTGTGAGAGAGGGGCTTTCTCTCCATCTTCCTCTTGGGTTTTAATTAGCATCACAGAACCACTGATGGCTGGGGCAGAGATGGGGCCAAGAGCCTCTCCAAGCCAGGAACTGCCAGGTGAGACCGACTGCACATCCCCCGGGAGAGAAGCAAAGTTGCTGGGTTACAGGGTGGCTTACCCACAGAGCTCCCGAGGAGCCTGATTAGAGCTCTGAAGGTTCAATTAAGTCTCTTGAATGTGAAAGGCCCAACTGAGGTTGGCTGTACCTGACCACCGTGCAGGGCCATCTGTCCCAACTAGCTCAAACTCACTGTGAACAAGCCCCCCACAGCAATACACTCTGTGGAAAGCAGCCTCCGCTGCCCTCCACCCCCCATCCTCATGCCAGCACCTCTCAAGAATCTCACTCACCCTAAGACCTGGTCAGGGACCATGGGCCCACATTCCTGACGACAGCACCGGGAAACCAGGCTCAAACAACACTTTCAGGAACTGAAAAATATAAACAGCCTTGAGAACAGAGGAGAAAAGAGAAACACAGTGTCTTTCACAAGCTCCGAGATAAACGTTGTCCTTACTACAAATCAAGCCCTACAAAATTCTCAGAACAAAGCTGGGCAGCAGAGGCTAAGACAGTGGCAGCATTTCCTTTGGAAACATTTACAGGGGACAATGACCAGGACTGATGGTATAGATGAACCTCAGCCTCATCATCCTTCTTTCCACACCAAGCCCTGGGACAGCAGGCATGACCCTGGAGTACTGGCGAGGGCTGCGAGTGCCACACAAGCAGAGGAAAACCCCCTGGCCAGGCCCCACTATGCAGACAGCCAAATCCTGGGGCTGCAACATGACCCTCTCTCCTCCTTTCTGGCCAGTCCCCATTAGGGCTGCCAGTCCTGGCCTCAGGAGCAGCAATCCATTTCAACACTGGCCCAGACCAAGGACACATGGCAAACCCTACAGTTTCAAGCTCAGTAAAGAAAACATGGGCTGCTCCTGGCATGCTCTCAGAGCTTAACTGCAGGTGGCCAGGGTACAAGGTACAGGATGTGACCTCCTCTAGCTAGAGGGGAACTCCTTAAAATAGGGAGGGTCCTTCTAAGATATGGTTGGGGCTATTGAAGTGGGGGGAGCAAGAGAGGGATTTGCTTGCCTGCTTGTTCAGCTGGGGACACCCTGCTCGGGGATAAATGCACAAAAGGCAGAACCTAAGGCACATCCTCAGTCAGGGAGGGGGAGCAAAGAGAGGATCAGAAGGGGGATTGTTCTGAGAAAGGGACAGTGACACAAGCAGGTTGGTAAGTCACAGGAAGGGACTGTGAGATGTCGGGGCTCCTGAGAAGCAGGCAGGAGCCTGGCTGCACTGAAGACTGGGGCGGGAAGCTGAGGCTGGGAGGGTAGCATTTCACTGCAGAAAGAAAACACTGTGGTTGGTACTGTATATATGCCTCATGCCTATGAGGTCACAGCCACAAGCTAAGGGCACCCACCAGCTCACCTGACCTAGTACCCTGGGGTTTTAGGATGCAACAGTGCCCTAGGCAAGCTGTGCCCCTAGGTCCCTGCCAAAGAAATGGCTGCTATAGCGAGAAATCAACGTAGGTCCTTCACCCAGCATTCTAGGCGTCATTGTTTTTTCATAGACCAGACAATAAGCAGAGAAAAGAGAGGGTCCTGCTAAGGACCCATTTACCTTTTACCCTTTGGTTAAAGGTAAATTTTCTGGCAAATGTGATAAATAGCTTAATTTTTTGGTTTCCCCATACTTTGACAAAGTTCCTCTTCTGAATGCCAGAAAAACCAAATCTGAATTTCACTCAGTTCAGCTGTGCTGGGGGATGGTACCCTGCTACCTCCTGGATCATCCCGCTGGAGGCCAGGGCCACACAGCAGCTGCTACTGCCTCTCACTGCCCTCTGGCTGCTAAGCCCTGTGGCTGGCCAGTAAGTGCCCCTGGCGTCCACAGGGTTAATGCCAGGCTCAAGCAGCTCAGTCCTCAGCTGGGCAGGGAGCACTGAGAACTCAGGCCTCCTTTTCAAGGCCAGGGTGAATGGGAAATATGCAAATGACCACCTCCAAGCAGTGGCAGGGGAGGGCATGCTGCTGGCAGGCCTGTATCTCTCCACTCTGAGCCTGTCACATGAAAGGGTTTGTATTCCTGCCACTGGCTCCAGCCTGGCCAGGCTGGGGCTGTTCTCACCAGAAAACAAAAATCTCTTTCAGACCAAAGTAAAATGAGGCCCTGGTTGGCCGGGGAGGGATACAGCCCTTGTTCACACTGACCCACAGAGAGCACCAGCACTTGGGTTCTCACTGAACCCACCATCTTTCCAGAGGGAGCCGGAGGCTCTGCGGCTGCAGAGGAAAGCAGTGCGTCAGGTCAGGGGGAGGTGGGACCAAGAAATGGGATGGCCCATTCTGAAACTGCATTGGTTTTGTCCTTTTCTAAAATAGTAATGGCTGCGTCTCAGGGAGCAATATGAGGAAACTTCAGTAATTCTCACTATGGGAAAAGAAATGGGAAGAAAAATGTGATGGTAAACAAAAGACCTTGCAATGCACAGAGAGGACTTTTAGGAATGGCGGCCACATGTACCCTCTGCCTGCCACCCACAGCGCTGCTACCAAAAGTACCCTCGAGCTGTGGGTTTATAGTAACCCGGAGCCTAGCTTCTGGGACACTCCAGGGCTTAGGACATCATCCTCAACAGAGGCACCATGACAGGTCAGACTTCAATCTTGTTCAGACTTTCAGAGGCCAGAAATGCTAGGGTCACCAAGAGCTGTCCACTAACCACAGCACAAACTTTGTACCCTATGGAGCATGGATGCTACTCAGATTCCCACTAACAGGAGACAATGACACAGTAAGATCATTTAGCTTGAGAGGAAATCTAGGACAAAACCACTTAAGAACTGCTTCTGAACCAATAGGAGGGGTGGCAGCCCCTCTGCAGACCTCCTGCAATCGAAGGGAAACGGGCCTTGACAGCCTCTCAGCCCAAAGAAAACACTCATCTCTGAAGGCTGTCCACTGTTGCCTCCCTCTAAGGGTCTTCCCACTGTTAGTTGGGGCCATATAGCGTGCGCAGAGTTCATGGAAGAGGAGAAAGGACACCTCAGTCCAGATGGAAAAGAGGGCTTCAGAGGTCACAGCCTTCCCTGATGTCTGACCCGGGGCAAAGAGAACAGGGACACATGTACCCAAATCTCCCACAAGCCCGCTGGCCAGGGAAGACCTGCTCTCCTGTTCTATCCACCATCCCAGACAGAGCCAGGCTTATGGAGAGAGCCTGAAGGCAGGGTTGGGGGCTGAATATGGGTGAGTCGAAGGTATCCCCCAGAGAGCCACACCAAACCATCTGCTGGGTGGCACAGTCACCATTAACCCTGAAGTCCTCTAACCACTGAGCAGGGTCCTGGGATCTAGGTGGCTTCATGCAGCCTCAGCTCTAGGGGGCCAGAAGCTCTGCACCTTCCAAAGGCAAGGGGCCACTGTAGGTCTGGATGGGGCCCAGCCGAGTGATCCTTCTGCAGGCTGATAACTGCCTTCCTCTCACTGGCCTCCAGGGCCTCGCCGTCCAGCCTCTGGCCAACTTCCCTGTCCGGTCTCACTGGCTGGCCCACATCCCATCTTGCTGCTCTCTCTGTCCCAGCTCTGACTAACTTCCCATCCCAGTCTCTGACTGTCCTTGCTGTGTGGCCTAGCTGGCCTTGCTATCTTATCTCTGGTTGACTTCACTGTCCCTCCCAGTGGCCCTTTTGCCTATTCAGCAGGATCTACAGTCAGTGCCCAGAAAGGTTTATAGCCACAGCAGGGGCAGGAGGTAGTGGTCAGGAGGAACCTCATGGGGAGTCTCAGCCCCAACAACAGTCCACACACTGAAGGCAGAAACAGGATTTTGTAGCATGGCCATCCATCTCCTGTGTTGGTGGGCAAAGTAAGGTTCCTGGCAGGGATGGTTAGTGGGATCTGTCCCAGCGCCACCCATTCAACCTCTCCTCTCTCATTCCTCAAATAGCCATCAATCACCAGCTCTGTTCCTGTCCCCTACAGGTACCAATGCAGATTTGCTTCTCCCAAGGTCTGAAAACAGATGCTGATTGTTCTCTCGCTGTTACCACCCTGGCCTGGCTTCCTGCTCTAAAGCCCCAGGAGACAGCATCTCAGAAAGCAGGCTTGAATGGGCAGATGGCAAATTAGAACCTAGCTATCTCCAATTCTCCACAGATACCCCCAGAAAAATGCCTGGAGTAGCTTTTGAAAGAGGAAAGGTGTCTCTAGCAAGAGCAAGTGAATAGGCACAGGTGGGACTTCTTGGGATTTGAAATCCTTCAGGTGCTAAGATTACAGGCTAGGCCTTAGAAGAGCTAGCTTAGCTCAGCTCAGAATTTGTCCTAACCCACTCGTCATCTTCCCACTTCTGCCAGACCTCAAGCCTCACATGAATCAGGAGCCACACAAAGGAACTAAGTCTGAGAATGACCACACCAAACATGGGCTCCTAGAGCAGCTGAGTGGCGACAGGGAACCACCCCTGGGCATGCTGAAGGACAACCCTAGGGCACAAAGTAGCATCTCGCCCACAGCGTTCCCTTCCTGGGACCCAATGGGTGCGGTTAGTGGGGACTCTGGCCAGGCCAAGTAGTGAGTGACCAGACTAGCCAGTGAGCCATGAACCTTGACCTCTCACTACCACTTGGCCAGAGCTCCCAGTCTACCGGGAGACAGGAAATGGAGCTTTAAGAAAACAGTGAGATCTCGTCCTCAGAGAAGTCTAAGTTTCCCAAAACCAGTTACCCTGAAGCTGTAGGTTCCATCATTCGTTCATTCACTCATTCACTCACCCATTCATTCATTAAACTCTTCTGGGACACCTCCTCTGTTCTGGGTTCTCGGCACTAAGGGATCTCCAGTGAAGGCTGACTTGGCCGTGCATGCAAGGAGTTCACACCTGCCTTCCTCTACTGCTTCTACCATATTGGCATTGTCCCCCAGCTGGATATACAGCCTGGTACCTAGTAGGAGCACATTCAAGGTCTGTTGTTTGTTAATTATCTTGTGGTGGGAAAATAGTGTATAAAACACTTCATCATTAAAATAAATTATTTTCAGAAAACTCTTCATATCATTCACTTATGCAATAAACGCTGATGCATACTGTATGCCCAGCCCTGGGTTGGGGCAGAGAGAGAGGACACCCTGGCCCTGCCCTCAAGGAGGTCACAGGCCTAGTGGAGGAGGCCAAAGACTGTAGTTCTGTGGAACCTGTGCCACCAGGGGAGGTATATGGCTTGTACAGTGCCGCGCCCAGTTTTGGCCATATGTCCTTGATAAAGTCCATGCAGCCTGGTCTGACATTCTAGGGCCTACAGAGCTTAGCCCTGACCACCACCTCATTGGCTACATGGTGTGTCCCTAGCTCTCATTCATTCCTACTGCCAATCTTTCCTTACACAGGTCACTCTGCCTGGAATGGCTTTTCTTTCCTTACTTCCTTTCTGCATGTCAGAATCCTATACCCTCTTTCAGGAGAGCTTAGCTCAGGTTGTTATAACTTTAGCTAACACTTAATGAGCCCTTTCCCGTGTGCCAGCCCCTGCCCTTGGCATTTTACACTTGTCTTCTCTTTACCTTCCCGTGTTCAAGGACCACTCCCTTGCTTATGCCCCTTGACAAGTCTGCTGGAGGGGCTCGGACCCTGCCTGATCGTGCCTGGTGCTCCCTTCCCGGACTAGAAGTCTGAGAATGGGGTCTGGCTCACAGCTCTTAGGAGTCATTTCTCCATTGAACTTTCCTGTGTCTCAGTACCTCATCTATTAAACGGGATAACATAGCACCATGTTGTGGGGAAGATTAAAAGAAAGCTTAGGGAATTGTAGAACACAGTGCTTGACACATGGTAGGTGCTCAGGGAAACAGGAGTCAAGTCAGCATGTTTGCAACAATACTTTCCACCATAAAAAACTTCCCCCCACCCACAGTACTTCATTCAGTGAATATCTGTGTACCTACCAAGTGCCAGGCACAGGCTAGTTACCCAGCACAGGTTCTGTTATAAAAAGACCTATAACTTTTGCTTCTTTTTGCAAATAAGCCAGAGCTTCATGCTCACTTAACCTGCTTGCTGCGTGTATGGGACAGCTCTGGGTCCCAAAAGGGACTGTAGCTGAGTCAAATTTGGCCTTCTGAAGATCAGCCTAGGAGCCTTTATAATCAATCATGAGGAACAGAAAACCAGCTGGAGAGTAGAATGGCCGGGTTCTGCTGCCCCCTGCTGTCGGTGAGCTCTCACTGGGACCACCTCTATATCCTACCACAGGCTGGGGAGGGTGAGCAGGCACTGAGGTGGTGTACCATGTGCAGACCCAGGCTTTCTTTTGTGTCCTCAGCTGTTCTGCTTAGAACTCCACCACCTGTCGGGGTCCTAGCTGCCTTTTTGGGCCCCCCGTGATGGCCCCAGACCTCATACTAGTCCCCTACCCTTATGGGAACCTAGGATGGGGGTAAGATCTGACAGGGGTGAGCTGAGCCAGGCTGTGCAAGTCTGAACGTACCCAGGACACCTACAGCCAGAAGGCTACCACATTGTTCTCTGACACCAGGGCCATCCTCCATTCCCCCAAGGTCACAGCTGGGGCCTCCTACCTTCCCCTTCCTGGAGCCCAGCCTCGAATGGGCCATCCTTGGGCCATATCCATTCTCGGAAACAACATCACAGCAGCCTCCCACTGCTCTCCCAGCCTTCACTCCCTTCCTGCTGGCTTAGCCAGGCCACTGCAGCTAAATTGAGGGTTTCTCTGCCCCCTAAATGAAACCCTCTCCTCCAGAATCCCCTCCTATCAAGGCTCCATCTTCCTCTCACAACCTAGGCTCCCCAGTCACAAGACCCTGAAGACCTACCCTCACCACAGTTTTTCCTCCATACTTTTGCTTGCCTGACTTTCTCTATCTGGACTTTGGCCTCCCTGCCTTTGATAAACACCCCTATATGCTGCAGAAGCCCATTCGGTTGTTACTGCTGGCTGGGTATATGGTTGAGCAGACTGGACCATGTACGACAGCATCAGACTGCATCAGCCTAGAAGAAGGGGTGCTCTTTTAGAAATACATCGACTAAGAGAACTGCCTCTTTCTACTTTGCACAATGTTGCCATATAAGCAGGCAGAACTACCAATCCATTGCTCCCATAGTCGTGAGTGCTGAGGGCATTGAGATCAGGCACAGCATCTGACTCATGCCAGATATATTTTATCTGTTTCCTTGTTTACTACTTAACACACAGGTAGAACTGTGGGCTGGCCTCCCCGGTGGGGAGCAGGACAGATGCAGTCCTTGCTCTCCAAAGACTCAGAGCACCCTGCTGTCCCCTCCAGATAGTCAGTTCCTCATCCAGGTGTCTCCCCCCACCTTGCACGTCACTCTCTACCTGTGGCCCTTGAAGGCAGCCCTTGTTGCAGTAGGCAAGATTGAGTGGCAAAAAGCATGTAACTCTACTAAAGGGTGATATTACCTCAGGGGTATTCTCCTGTTTCTGGCTGAGCCAAAGGGATCTGGCAGCTGCCATGGGACCCTGGAGATTATAAGGCGGAATATTTTCTCAGTTTTAGCTTAGGAGTCCCCTCTTCCCCCAGAGAAAGGCTGGGGTCCAGGCAAAGTTCCAAACAAAGTGGATACATGACCTGGGAATGCTGCAACGTATGTCTGGAGTGTTCTGACCAATGAACACCACACGCCAGCCTCAGTCTCTCACTCTTACAGCCAACGTGGCAACTTTGAGGAAACTCTTGTTTGCACTGAGAAGTTCAGCCCCTATAGAAGCAGCTGCCACTTGCCCCAAGACTCTTCCTGCTTGACCACTCTGAGGCCCCTGTACAGTCCCTGAGACAGTTTCCCTATTTGGAGAGGCACCTGACCACTTTGGGAAATGCTCCACAACAAAGCAGGAGAGAAGGCCAGGCTGAGTCAGTGCCTGCTAAACCCCACTTTCAGACGGACCTTGCACTGTGAGGGGTTCTTTATCATGGGCTGCTGATGACTCCTGCCATATGTGGCCCTGTAGCCCTCAGGCACCTCCTTGCAGCCACAGAAGACCATTGCTCCAGAGAGCTGCCCTTAGACCAAACCATGGCCAGGTGGAGGCCTCCTAAGGGTAGGGCAAAGGGGTCCTGGCTCTGGGGAAATGCTCTGAGACTATTGCCCAGACAATAAATGGTGGCTATTACTACTATTGTCATTGTGTTGATAAATCCTGCCCATTACTCCTATCCCCAGCTCTAGCCCCAACCCTGCCTGTTGGATGAGCACATCAGGCCCAGAGTGGCCCTGCACGGCCTGTCCTCAGACACTAGCAGACAGAAGGAGCTTAGAGAGAGAAGGGGATTAGAGAGGCCTTACCCGCTCCCCTCCCCGGCTCAGGGGAGGTGTCCCTGTGGTCTGACTCAGGGCTACGGGCAGTGAGTGGGAGAGTGATTACCTCCTGGCCCACAAAATTCCTAGGTTCAAGCCTAATATCACCAAGGACTTGGCAATAAGTGATCAATTAAAACCTCGGATGGAACCCCAGTCTGCCAGATATTATTTGTGTGACATTGGTCAAGCCAATTAACCTCTGAACCTCCATAAAATGCGGAAAGCACCACCAACCTCCTAGGATTTGCTGTGAATATTAAATAATACATGCAGAGTTTCAGGTAAGGATTCTGAAAGGGTCAACTTCTTCCCCTTCTTTGGCTTAAAAAAGACCTTATTACCTCCACTGATGCTGCTGTTCGAATGTGAAATAATAAACACTATAATGTTCATAGAGGATTTGCTCTGGGCTAGGTCCCATTTAAGGTCAGTGTAAGGTTCAAGCACCTCACATACATTATCAGTCTGAATCTGGACATGGTGGTGGTGGGGTGGGGGTGGGGTGGAGACCTTTTAGAGTATTATTCCAGGCTCATAAAGGGGAGCCGCTGGTGCAGGCAGCAGAACTGGTGGATGAATGGGCCTGTGCTGAGACCCCAGGTGTGTGGGGGAAGTGCTGGGCAGGGAGACGGAGCCCTGGGCAGGGCTGAGGAGACCGGTGAACCCTGGCTTTACAGATACCTTGTATTCTGGCTGAAGGGTGGACAGGGATGGGTCGTGAGGAGAACCCCTTACCGGGATCAGGAAGTCCCAGGTTACCTGGCTGACCTGCTGCAGGACCTCTGCGACCAACACCCTCAGTCTCTAGACTCTGGAGACGGACAAGGATGCATTAAGTCTGTCACTGGACTTGGCCTTGGAGGACGAGTGGGCTCAGGGCCTAGTCTGATCAGTGGACGACCCCCGCCATAAGGGAAGGGGGGTCATGATAACTGGAAGGAGGTTGTTGTTTGGTCGCAGAGAGCAAGGCCCCTTATTTCTGCAGATCCAGCTGCTTCCCAACCCGTCCGCAGACCACCAGAATTTGGGGGGTGGTGACTTGGGCGGCCTGGCGGGGAAGGAGTGTTCCTTGAAGGGACCGCTCGGCAGCTGGAGCTGAGGGATCGCCCCCACCCTGGACCAGGACACCAAAGCGTGCGAGGGCTGGAGGTCAGGGACGAGGACAGGACGGGGACTTACCCGCGAACAGCCAGAGAGAGCCCCCCGAGACGAGGAAGAAGGTCAGCATGTCGGTCAGCGGGGCTCGCCCTGGCCCCCGTCCAGCCTCCCGGGCTGCAGCCCCGCAGCTCCACAGCCTCAGCGGTCGT
Organism: Pteropus vampyrus; assembly: GCF_000151845.1. Taxonomy (NCBI): domain Eukaryota; kingdom Metazoa; phylum Chordata; class Mammalia; order Chiroptera; family Pteropodidae; genus Pteropus; species Pteropus vampyrus. Next base: position 3,933,880 of record NW_011888855.1, read on the forward strand.
CGCGCCGCCGCCGCCGCCGGCTATTTTTAGCCCCCGCCCCCTGCTCCGCAGCGCCCCCTCCCCGTGCCTCTGCAGAGACTCGGCGGGAGGGGGAGGGCGCGGCGCGCGCTCCGCACGGGAGCCCGCTGCCTGCCCGCAGACCGCCCGGGTCTGGGGCGCACCCCGTGCTCAGAGGCGCGGCTGAACCGCCGAGGCCCCGGGCGGGGGAGGGGCCGGGCCGCAGCGCGGAACGGCAGTCTCCGCCCTTGCCCCCAACGTCAGGACCCGGCGTTCTGGGGAAACCGGCAGGAGAGGCGCGCACCGGCAACTAGCGCGGGAGCGTGACGCCGCACTCACCCCACCAATTAGCGACTCTTACCCCGCGCGACGCTGGCTTTCATGGCTGAGCAGGTTCAGCTGGCAGAGGGGTCGCGGTCCTAGGAGGCATACATGCCTGTGGGCCAGTGCCCTCTGACGGAGATGCCCCCCAAGGGCCTTAATTTGCGGACACTGGGAGACTCTGGGTGCCAAATCTGCGAGCCAGTGAGGAGGGGGGCAGTGAGCGTCTATCCAGGCACTAACTAGCTAAGGAGGCTAGGCCAGTGCCCAGATTCTCCGGGAAACCGACTTTAGATCTCCCTTTCTGAGAAGATTGGATCTGAGGCCACCCAAGGTCAGACGGGGCTCCATACAGTTGAAGGCTTCCAAATGAGGTCATATGAGATCACAGGAAGACACATGAAATCACAAGTGTCTCATGAGGACACAGGCAATCATGGTCTTCATACCAACTATAAGTGGCAACACATAGCTACAATGAATGGCCACACAGTCACAGATGGATACACTTTCTGTTTCAGTGTTTGTGATTAAAAGGAGGAAGCCCAGGTGTACATTCTTTGGAAAGAATAAATGTGGATATTCTGGTGGGCCGCACTTATATTTGGATTTCAGAGTCACCTCCTCCCAACACACTTGCTTGTTCTCAAAACAAGCTTGTCCTACTAGGCCTCCAGCACCGAGGACAGCGCTTAGGCAGCCCAACGCTGTCCCCATACAGACCTCCGGGAGCAGGCACTAGTTGACCCAGGAAGAGGATAGGAAACCAGAGAGCTGAGGTCAGGCAGCAGGGGATGGAAAAGCCAGAGGTCTCTTCAGATCTACCAGAGACCACCTACCCAGGCCTGTCTGTTGTTGGTGCAAGTGAGACACTTCCCATGTTTACAGCATGATCCTCCGCCTTCTTCCTCATCGTAGGATCTAGACTCCTGGGAAAGATGCTCCTGTTGGAACTCAGGCGCAGCCTGGTCAGGACTTTGATGGAATCTCTCATGCTCCAGGCTTGGTGGGGCTCCTTCGAGAGAGTCACATGGCTGTCAGAATCCCTCCTCCACACCCTCCGCAGCAGTTAACTGAAGACCCATGGGGAACCATAAGGCTGGGCAGAAAGAAGGTATATCCCCAGACTAGACTAGCCTAGAGAGGTTGGCAGACAATTTCCCCATAAGCCAGGGGCCCGCAAAGCATTTCTTCGCAGAGCAGGGACCCAAGAGCCAGGCAGCAAGCCCCAGGCCTAGCCCTCCTCTGCAGCACTCAGCTGCAGAACAGCTTCAGGCCCTTGTGTGGCTCCTGGCAGCCTCTTCTGTAGAGTGATGTCATGGGACACATTTAGCCTGGCCTCCTGCAGGATGTTGCATCCAGTTACTCTTCCTACAGATGTCTCTGCTACTTGTGAATATTTTAATTCAAAAACCTGTGCTGGAGCTGTGACAGATTACAGCTTACCTGAGTATTTTTCTATTTTCCTCTGAGCATGGCTTGGTCCTGCCTAAGGGATGAGGATAAGAAAGCCCTGGGCCTGGCTGTGGGATCATAGCCAAGTATCTCTCCTCTCTAGGCCTGTTCCCACCACTGTGAAAGGGGGAAATGTTCTTTTCTGTGGGCTCTTGAGGTCCCCTTCCTCTCTGTGGGTCTCTATCTATGGACCATCTGTGGGCCTGGGCAGTTGTGACTCAGGCCTCCAGACTGTATGGGTGTGGCAGCCATGGAACGCAGCAAGAAGGAACCTGGGGCCCAAAGATGCCTAGACCAGGCTGGAGGGTCCTTGAATTTCTCTCTCAGTAAGGTCAGCCATGTTAGTGGCATCTCTGTTGACATCTATCTCTTCCAAGATCAGCACCTCTGAGAGAGCAGGCAGGCAGGATCCTGATCATGTTTTCAGGCCTGGCACAGAATCTGGCCCAGAGAATGCTGAGAATGTTATCCTACTCAACAGAGCAGTAGACTGAAGCCGACAAAGAAGAGCACCTACCTCAGGTCATATAGCAGTTCTGGCCTCTACACGTGCATTCCTTCACTTGAAGACGTTCAAAACAGGCTTCCCCAAGATGTGCCACTTTGGCATATGAATTATTTTGAGTTAAAGGCATTCATGACCCTGTGGGCTCACAAGAAACTTCTACTTCTCCTTTAGAGAATTTAAATTAGGGGCCTTGCCCATCATAAGCATTATCACCAGAAATAACTTTTTCTGACCTATCTACAGGGCAGGGCAAACTTCTAATGACTGAACATCTGCTCTTCTTATCATTCTGCAACAACCTGCCTCTCCTCTGAAGCCCCAAGGCGCTTTATCTCCTCCTTAGCTCAGAATGTCACACATATCTCATTTTAACTTTCTGTCTCTGAACCTCTCATGTATGTGGGGTCTCTGACTCTCTCGTGTACGTGGGGTTCCATGCATATATATGTAATTAAATCTGGTTATTTTCTGTTTAATCTCTCTCATGTTGATTTAATGATTAGACCAACCAGAAGAGCCTAGAAGGATAAAAGGAAGTTTCTTCCTTATACCGCTACACACTCATTCAACTAATGTTCATTAATATGTGTCCTGCCCCCTGCTGGGCACTGGGGGTGGGGTGGAGGATACAAATAGGAAGCAGCAGTAACAGCAATCCAGACCTCCTGGAGGAGGAAATATTTGAGTTGGACCTCAAATCTTGCCAGGCATCGAATTTGGACAAAGGATATCAATCCCAGTCCTGGCTTCTGATTCTGTTAAGCTGTGCAGCTCTGGGCAAGCCTCTGCCTCTTTCTGTGTTCATTGGTACAAGCTAGGGATGATCTAGAGGCTTCTGGGCATCAGGACTAATTAATCATGACTCTGTTGCCTCTGTCATCACAAGTGACCACCCTCTAGTCTATGGGACCCAGTGTCTACCCTGTGTCCAACCTAAAAGCCAGCCAAGGATGGGCCCAGCCACTCTGGGCTCAGGTTTCTCACAGTTAGGACATCTGGGCCATGATTCTCTGACAGTGGAGGACCCTCTGTTTTTTGAGCTTGCCAACATTTTTTAACACGCTCCTATAATTTTATAGTTTTCCACTGTAAGCATCTCCTTCTCATGGTAGAATCCAGAAAACCCTCTTTTCCAGCCTCCCTTTCAGGAAGAGGTGGATAAGTGACTTAGACTATGCTAGTGTGATGCACTGTCATGACTCTTTGATTCCAAAGTCAGCGATGAGCAGGAGAAAGTCCTGCATGTAGTCTCCATCCTGCTGGCACAGGGCTGGTAGCAGAAACTGTGGACAGGGGCTAGTTTTGGGATTTGTTCCTGGGAGCCAAGAACTGACCCTGTTTCTTGAACCTTCCCAAATATGCTGTGACCCTAACGTTCTTTAATATGCTCCTTTTCTGCTTAAAATGGTCAGTATGAATTTTGTTGTTTGCAGCCAAGAACTCAGACTGACACACTTACTGTCCCACTGCTAAAGGTCTTTCCAGCCCTCTAGAGGGTATAGGTAGGGCTGGGCACACAGCATGCTACCCCCTACCCCCATCACAGAATACACTAAAAGATGAAAGCTCTGACTGGTGGGCTTGGGTGAGTTGAGCCAGACCTATGTTTCTGTTTATTCTGACAACCATGAATCTGGAGAGCTAGGCCAAAAACTTGAAACCCTATCCAGAACAAAGTCTTTGAATATATGATGAAACAGTTGAAGAGCTGCAACAATGTTCAACCCATGTATTTTACTGAATAGCAGTGTTCCCTCCCCCGCCCCAGATTAATAAAATTGTTCAATGTAAACATGTTGGAAAATACAGAAAAACATAAACTAAAATCACTTGTAATCTCATTCTCCAAGGATAATGACCAGTGCAATTTTGTGTATTTCCTAATAATACTATCTAACATGTATATAGTGCTGAGTATGTGCCTGGCATAATTTCTAAACATTTTACATATGCGTTATAGACTGAATTGTGCCCCACCAATTCATATGTTGAAGCCCTAACCCGCAATGAGATTATATTTGAAGTTGGGCCTTTAAGGAGGTAATTATGGGTAAATGAGGCCGTAAGAGTAGAGTCCTACTTCAATAAGAGTAGTGTCCTCATAAGAAGAGACACACCAAGGAGTGCATGCACACAGAGAAAAGGCCATGTGAGGACATAGCAACAAGGTGGCCATCTGCAAGCCAAGGAGAGAGGCCTCACCAGAAACCTACTGTGCCAATTCCCTGATCTTGGACTTCCAGCCTCTAGAACTGTGAGAAAATAAATTTCTGTTGTTTAAGCCACCCAGTCTGTGATTATGGCAGCCCTAGAAGACTAATACAGTATGTTTATTTAATCTTTACATCAACCCTATCTTTTCTCTGTGCACGGCACAGTTCAATAAATATTTGTTAAATGGATGAATGATGGATAGTTTATTCAGTATCATATGCTACTTTTAAAAATATGGCCACGTGAGTATTTTCCCAATGTTATTATCTTTTTAAATTTAAAAAGAAATGGATAAATAATAGTCATTCATTTACTCATGCAGTTATCAAGTATATGTTGAGTCCCCACTATGTGCAAGGCATTGAGTAAGTATTGGGGGTGTAGCAGTGAAAAAACAAGAAGTCTCTGCCCACACGGAGGGCACCTGCTCTATGGAAATGCCAGTGCCCCGCTGTCAGACATGAATCAACCCCCTTTGTTGGGAAGATCGCTTTTAATTAAAAATTCTCTGATGAGCCAGCCCAGCAAACACAAGCAACCAGATTCTTTTCCTTTAAAAAGGCCAATAAAATAACTAGAGGGCCTCTGGGATTTCCCCAGAGTTATAAAAGGACAAAGATAAAGCCTTTGGAATTTGTCCTGGGCCCAGAGGGTTGGGAGTTAGGGCTGATGAAGCTACCAGCGCTGGTCTCTGAGAAGACACCTGTGAATGTCTCCCACTCATATGAGGTCAGGATTTGATGAGAAATAAACCATATTTTTAAGAATGTGAAAATGAGGCAAACAAAAAAATTGAAATATAGATGAATATTTATACCATCTTGGGGTAGAGAATATATTTTTAAGCACAACAAAGAAGGCAGAAACCACAAAGGAAAAAGATTTGAAGATCTGACTATTTAAATGTCTGCGTTAAAAACCACCATTAAAAAGTCTGAAAGATAAATAGATAACTTGCAAAAAATATTTCTACTACAGGCAACAGATAATGGGTTTGATATGTAACCCAAATCAAGAAGAAAAAGACAAATAAGCAAAGGACATAGACAGGCAATTGAAAAAAGAACTGTTGTCCTCTGCCTCGCTGCCCACCCACGTGAAACGTGAAGCTACTGCCTGAATGGCAACATCCATATTTGTGTCTTTTCTTCCAAAGACTGTGGTGGGTTCCCCTCTCCCGGACATGTCACAGGGGTGCTAATCCTTGTGAGAGGAAGGAGGATCAGCATTCCATAAATCCACCTCACTCATTTGGAAGCTCCTGCCCCCACCATCACTATTTCCATCTACCCAGAATCCAGACCCTTTTTCCTAGTAGCCACCTGAGCAACTCAGTCCACCAGCAAGGCCAGATGATCTCAACAATAAAAGCAGGGTAGAGATCAGGAGAAAGTGTGGACATCTGAGGGGCTAACATCCAGCAAACTCTTTCTGAAGGGAGTTTGGCAAAGTGTGACACAACCTTAAAAAATTCTTAACGTTTGCAGGATTAACACAAAGGGGAAGAAGATCAGGACTTATATATTCCCAAGGATTGTCACTGAAATATTATTTACAATAGTACCAAGTTGGAAACTATCCAAATGTCCAATCACGAAGCTGATTTGTTTTTGTACATCCATAGGACAGTGTATGCTCTGCTACCCACAAAAATGATGATGCAGAAGATTGCACAATGACAGAGAGAGATGTTTGTGGCATGTGGCCAATTGAAAAATGCAGGTTATAAAACAGTACACTCAGTATGATTCCAATTATGTTTAAAAGTATTTATATATTCGTGGAAAAATGGAAGAAAGGTTAATAGTAGTTATCACTGAGTGATGAGATTATAAGTTTTTTCTTTGAATTTAACTGTATTTTCCAAATTTTCTACAATGAAAAGACATTTTTGTAACAAGTAAAAACCTAATATAAGAAGTAATTTCTAGACTCCTCTCTTGGTTCAGAAAGGGCTGGGGTGCTAGAGAGGGAGAAGCAGGTCAAAGAGAGTCATTAGAGAAATCAGAATGATGTCCCCTCCCACACAGCACAAACTACAGGGTATGAGTAGGGTGACTCACACCGGACTCCTCATTTCCTCGGTCTTTTGGTATCTGCCCCAGGCCTCCCCTTCTCTGGTGGCTATGAGGAAACCACACTGAGCTTGGGCTGGGGAGAGAGGTCAGGGCTGGAGGTGGCCATGAGGACCTTCAGAGTAGCTCGTGTCAGTCCAGGAAAATGTTAAGGGAGGGGAGCAGGGCAGAGGCAGAGGCAGAGGTGGACCTTCTTAGAAGCGGTAGAAAGAGGAGCTCTTGAGGAGGGGCTAGGTCCACAGCAGTTAAAGGAGAAAGACTTTCCCGAAGAGGATGGTACATCCCCTGGAGGCAGGCAGGAGGCCTCCCAGCCTCAGAGCTCATTACAGGGAACCAAAAAATTCAATGCCTAAGACACCGCCTACATCAAAAACAAAACCGGTGCTTTGGGAGGGCACCCTCAGGGCCAGGAAAGAAGCAAAGTACTTCAAAGGTGAGGGAAAAAACCACTAGCTAGAAACCTGCTAGAGGAACCAGAAAGGTGCAGAACATAGAAAGGCCAACTGGGTGGTGCCCGAGACATCTGAGAAGGCTGTCCTATCCTCCCTAATCCTACAGAGGCCCAAGAAGGGGCAGAGTATTGCTCAAGGTCCCATAGAAAATTAAGCCTAAGACCAAACCAAAACTGGGGCATTCTGACTCCTAGCCTAATGTACTATCCACTACTCCCTAGGGAGAATTTTTTTAAACTTGAAAACATATATAATCCCATATTATAGAAATTATTTGAAACCATATAAAAATATTACTTATCATCCAATTCAATTTACTAGATAAATGTAGACAGAAATCCAAAACTTGATGTGACATCAAAATTTTAAAGAACTAAAAAAATAGGCCAATATCAGATATAAATATAGGTACAAAAACCCTAAATGAGATTTTAAATAGATGGATTAAATATGTAAATTGAATTCCACTAAAATAAAATAGAAGCTTTCTCCAGGGATCCAGGCTAGAATGAACGAAGCAGCCAGGGGTGGTGCCTGAAGATTCGCTGAGCACCATCCAGGAGCAATTGCATGGTGAGCTCATGTTCTACCCCTAGCAACTAACTATATGATATAAGAATTATTTATTATTATCTAAAATAATAAGAATTATCTCTGTAGCAGCTTCTTTGGAAAATACTGGTCTCACTATCTCCTTCATTCCATTGAGGGGGAGGAAGAAACTTTCCCCTACAGTCTTAGGTTCTTTCAGCTAGGAAATAATGAAATTAACATGAGACAGATTCACTAGAGAAAATAACCAAATTTAATTACACATATATGCATGGAACCCCACATACATGAGTGAGTCAGAGACTCCACATACATGAGAGGTTCAGAGACAGAAAGTTAAAATGAGATATGTGTGACATTCTGAGCTGAGGAGGAGAAAAGGGCTTCAGAGGGGAGGAAGGTCATTGAAGGATAATAAGAAGAGCAGGTGTTCAGTCATTAGAAGCTTGCCCTGCCCTGTAAATAGGTCAGAAAAAGTTATTTCTGGTGATAATGCTCATGATGGGCAAGGCTCCTAATTTAAATTCTCTAAGGGAGAAGTAGAAGTTTCTTGTGAGCCCACAGGGTCTTGAATGCCTTTAAATCAAAATAATTAATATGCCAAAGTGGCACATTCTGGGGAGACCTTTTCTGAATTCTTCCACTATCCACAAATTTATAATAGGGACTGCCATGTTCACACGATGTGACTCTGTCCCCTGGTCACTGATGATGGGTCCAGGTGACCAATAACTGGCCTAATAGATGGACTCGTTGGAGTTCTTCCCTGGGAATTTGAAATTAGAATTTTAGTCCTGGTGCTGTAAAGAGTGCCCATGTGCAGAGAACATGAAAAATGAAGCAAGTGTGCCCAGAGAAGCAGAGGAGAAACAAAGGAATCCATCGTTGAGTTCTCTATAGTGCCAGTGAGGGGTGGAAGATAGCAGTACAAAAAACCAGACTAGAAGCGGGCTCTGGCCCAGTCATGCTGCATTTCAAAACAAATCCTAGGTAAAGATTTTAAGCTAGTCCACAATGTGGTCTGAACTTTCAGGGGCCCTCATTTCCAACCACTCCCGCATCCCTGTGTCCAGAGTGCCCTGGAGGCCCCGCCACATTCTTGCATTTGGAGCATGTGAGATATACTTCCCAGTGACCCTCCAATTAACTTTTAGCTCAAGGGTCCCCAACCCCAGGGCCACAGACTGGTATAGGTCCGTGGCCTGTTAGCAATAGGGCCGCACAGCAGGAGGTGAGCGGCAGGTAAGTGAGTGAAGCTTCATCTGTATTTGCAACCGCTCCCCAGTGCTAACATCACCGCCTCAGCTTCACCTCAGATCATCAGGCATTAGATTCTCATAGGAGCACCAGTCCCTGGTGCCAAAAAGGTTGGGGACTGCTGCTAATGGACTTGAGTAGGTCACTATTGCTTATGGTCACTTGTACTAATATTTGTAATCTTGCAGATGGTTATATGGAGGCTTAGAAAGCTGAAGTCACTTGCCTGAGATCCCATAGCTGGTATGAGATTTGAACCCAAAGCCATCCAACTCCCAAGCCTGTGTTCTCTCCGTTATACCTATTAACAGGAAAATTGACTAAAATTATATAAACAGGAATCCACAATGCAACATATTTTCTCAATAAATGCTCTTAAAATTAGGAATAGAGGATTTTTTATGTAAAAAAGGAAAAGCAAGAGTTAATTTCTTGGGAAGAGAAAATTTGAATTCAGGAGCCCATGCATATTTTTAGTGGGAAAAGATGGCAAGTATAACCCCAGTAACCAGGGTGTTTCCTCTCCTCCTTGAAGATATTATAGCCTCATTGTGGTTAATGTGGGGACAAACCCTGGAGGGAAGGAAAGAGAATACTCCCTGATTTGTAGAAACACCCAGGGCCAACCACGAACTCTCAGTGATAACAGAGCAGCAAGGAATCCACCCAAAATACCAGTATATCCTGCATACGTGTGCTGTGTAACTCCAACCCTATTCAAAATAATTTGAAAAGAATATTTTTAACCTGTAGAATGAAAGCTCCTAAATTTAAAAAAAAAAAAAAAAAGGGAATGTAAAACAGCAGGATGGATGGACAAGCTGGGCCAAGTGTGCAATGAAGAGAGGACAATTTCACAAGGTGAATTCCCAGAGACCGTGGGGAAGGAGTGAGGGAGGTGACTCAACCACCAGCACCTGTGGAGAGTCAGACCGAAAGCCACAGGGCTCCCTCTCCATGCAGCCTCCTCCACTTGGTACCCACTTTTGCTCAGCCATCTGACATTCAGGAGACACTTAATGAGAGTTGTGTGTTGTAGAACTTTAGAATGAAGGAAAAATCATTAAGCAGATCTAAGTACCAGTAGAACCTGTTCTAGTGGATAATTAGGGACAATTTCCCCTGGGGCAGTACTTTTTTGGGCAGAGTCAGCATGGGCCTTTTGGGAACAGGGAGGTTGGGCCTCTAAACTATGCCCTTAGGAAGGATGAGGATATCCTCAGGTGGTGAGGGGCAGACAACGGGCATTTGAAGGAAAAAGGAGCATTGGGCACATCAGTCCTCCTGCTGTGAGGTACTAAAGCCTCGCTCTGGCTCCATCTGTGGAAGGAAGAAAGAAAGAAGAAAGACCCCAAGTGAGTACCCAGAGGGTAGAAACAACAAGAGAAGCAATGAAAGACTTTTGTACTAAATAAGAGTGTTAGTAAGGTGGCTGAATATTTATTAAATAGAAAATAAATATAACTAAATACACAGGAAAAAAAATTTCATTCACAAAAGCAACAAAAAATAGAAATGTAACTGAGAATAAACAAGGTATGTGCAGGACCTGGATGAAAAACACTAAAACTTAATAGAAGGACATAAAAGAAGACTTTAGTGAATGAAGAAATGAACTATATTCCAGGATTAAAATACTAAATATTACAAAGATGTTGATTCTCCCCAAAGTTATGTTTATATTTAATGCAATCTCAATTTTAAACTTAACAGAATAAATTTAAATTTAATTTAAAGAATGTACATACATGTACAATACTGGCCAGAAGATGTTTTTGAAAGGAGAATAATACTAAAATTAAAATAAATAACACAAAAATTAAGTCTGTGGTTACCAGCAAGAAACAGATAGGCCAACTGAATTAGAAAGCTCAAATACTAAATGAAATATTACAGGAAATTTAAAAATTTTGCAACCCTAAAATATTTATCATACGAGGAGCTCTTACAAATTAATTAAACATATGAAAAGAATAAGGGACAAGAAGGTGACTAAGCAGTACAGAAAAAATAGAAAAGGCTAGTAAACATAAAAATTAATCAATATCACAAGTAATCGAAGACAAACTCAACTTAAATAAGGCAAATTTTTTTCTATCAATCATCAAAATTTAAAACATGGTAATAGATTCCACTGGAAAGAATTGAGGACATGGGTTTTGATCAGCCTTTTGTAAGTGAAAGGGTAATCTGGCAAAATGTACAGAATTTTAAGTAAGCACATTTGATCCAGCAGTTCCACTTCTAGGAATTTATCTTCAGGAAATAACGTACAGAAATAGCTATACATGAATATTCAAAGATGGTCAGCATGATGTTATCTAAAGTATAAAAAATTCAGGGCAAATTCAACATCTAACAAAACGGGGTTAGATAAATAAGTTTTTGTAAACACACAGGACAAAATACTATGCAACCATTTAAAATAATGGCATAAGAGAATACACATGATGCCAGAAAATGGTTACATTGCATTAGGTGAAAATAAGTTATGAAATACATTCTTCCAACATTGAGTGACTACCATGTGCTAGTAAACAGCAGTGAACAAACTGAATAAAATTCCTACTCTCATGGACTCTTACATTCCATTATAAAATTTATGAACTGGAACATAAGGTATGGTTTAAATTTTTTTAAAAAGATGTGATTAAAAGGAAGTCAGGAAAGACACAAACTGATGTGTCAAAAGTAAGTGATTGTCTCTGAGTTTGGGACTGAGGGTGGTTTTTGTACTCTTTTGGTGCTTTTCTGAGTTTTCCAACTCTTTGTAACGAGCGTGTATTATTAGATTTGTAATAGCCAGAATGAAAACCAAATAAATGCCATCTTTTTTCAAAGAATGCAAGTGGAGACATGTAATGGGTGGCTTTTCAATAATGGGGTTGGCTTTTTGTAAATACACTGCTTACTGCTGTAGAGGAGACAGGCTAAATGCAGGTGGGCTGGCTACTCTGGAAATGGAGGTGAGGGGGCATGGAGGTAGGGCTACATCAGCATAAGTGAGTGTGGGATCCAGATAACACAGGATGAGCAGTGGGAAGAAAGAAAAAGAACATCTTATGGGTCTTTCTTTAACATCCTTCACCACAAAATCACATTGATCCTAATTACAGTGTCTTTCCCACGAGTCAGTGCCCTCTCATCCCCAGGCATGAGGACCCCAAGTTCATGGCATCTATCCAGTCAATATGTTTTGTTAATAACACTTTTCACTGTCTGAAATCATCTTGCGTGTGTTCACTTTTTAGTTGTCTGTCTCTCTTGGGATGTCCCTGATGCAGGTTTGGTCTTGTTCATTGCTGTATATGACCTAATATTGCTGAATGACCTAATATTCATTGTTTGGACAGCGTGTGAATTCTGGCAATGTTTGTGGCCATCGTAGAAGTAGAAGATGGTTGAGGCCTTGCTACCATGGGACTCTCTGCCCCACTGCAATGGAAGTCCAGAGTTCTCTGCCAGAATTCTGGGCAGAGCAGAGGTGTGTAGGCAGATGAGATGGGTCAGGGGAGAATCTTGAGGTTTTTAGGGACTGGGGCTCCAGAATGTGGTTTATATCAGTTCCCAGATGTTCTATGGAAAAAGCGTCAGAGAAAAGTGGCCCAAGAAACCTCTGTGGGTACAGTCATGGGAAGCCCCAACTGAGAGAGGCCCTGGAGTAGGGTGTGTGTGGGCAGGTATCAAGTCATCCTGAGGCTTTTGGTCATAGATTCCACATTTACTGGGGCCTGGAGTCCCTGGTGCTAGTGACCATCTTGACCACTACAGCTCCAAGGGCAGGCAATGCCATATTGGAGAGGCTAGGCACGGCTGCCATCACAAGCCCGCAGTCAGACCTAGGACCCTGCTGAACTGAAGCCACTCAGGCCAGAGAGGGGCTGCTGCATGTTTCCTGGCACACACTTCCTTTCTCCTTTTAGTTGAGCCAATGTTGTTGCTGGGGCCTTGGCCACAGCTTCCTGCCTTCTTCTAAGATCAGAAGCCACAGCCACAGTTTCAGTGACTGCCCTGCCAGACTAGTTTTGGCTTCAGAGACACACTGTCCCCACTCCCAGCCTTTCCCAAGGTAGGTGCTCTATGATTTGGGGCAGGGGTGGGGTGGTGGGGAACTTAGTGGCAGCCAGCTTGATGTCATGGGGAAAGGCAGCACAGGCCCTAGATGGACAGGATAGCTCTGGGCAGACCTGCATTTAGCAGAGGCAGGGCAGAGCACTTGCCATTCCAGCTCCATACTCTGGAGCATACCGCTGATCCACTGGGCAAGGCCACAGATACAGGTCCTGAGGGGCTACCTGCGGTCTAACGTCCCTAGGCTGTGACCTTCACCTAAGCTCTCACTGGCCCCAGGATGGACACCTCTCATTCACACCCCACCCCTGCTCTCCCACCAGAGTAACTTGTCTGTGGTGCTCTGTGGAGCCACTCTCTCCATCACATCCGGGCTGTCGCCCATGTGTGAAGGAGATATTGTTCCATTACGTGACTGCTACGGAAACTGTGCTAGATCCAACTAGATTTGGGCCAGAACAGAATTGCTTCTTGTAAATTTCCTCAGAGACTGTCTGACAGACCTCTCCCCTGTGCTGCAGGGGTGCTGGTTCCTGGAACAGGCCCTGCCTTGGGCAAGTATGTAAGGTGTTTCCCCTTATCTAGGGTGGGTCGCGCCCCAGTACCCCCATCCATCCTGCTCTGCTCTTTGTAACCCTTGAGCGCCATGCCTGTCACATGGTGTGGAGGATATCCACGTCCTTTTGTCAAAGACACACCTAGTATATAAGTTCCCTTAATATACTTTTGATGTAATAATGAAATTATCAGCCTCTTTCTTCGGTCTCTATACCCTGGGAAATTTTATCTAACACCATGCTGCTTCTTCTGACTGGAACACCTTTCCCCCGTCTTCACTTGGCTGACTTCTCATCTTATCCTTCAAGAGCCAGTTCATGGAGCCCTCCTTCTGGAAGCCCTCCATAAATCCCCATTGGTTTAGCAGAGAGCACTGTTCTCTGCTCCCACAGCCCCTCACTACACTGTACTTCTCAAGGAGACTGCTCTGGGCTCCCTGAGAGCCACCTTGACCATCATATTTAAAATCACTATCCTTCCCTTCTCTTATCAACATTACTGGTTCTCTTATTCTGCTCTACGTTTTCCAAAGCATTTGGTACTTTCTAACATGCCATAAACTCTTTTATTAGGGCCTTACTATTATAATATCTCTCTGTTAAGCTTCTCAAGAATAGAGATCTTAGGCTATTTTGTTCACTTATGTATCCTAAGCCCTTAGAACAGTGCCTAGCAATTAGTGGGTGACCAATAAGTATTAGTAGAATGAATGAATAAATAAATGAATCATTGTTCTCTGTTTACTTGTTAGTGAGCTTCTTGAGAGCAAGACCTGAAGAGAAGCCAACTCTGTACACTCAGTGCACAACACAAGACTGTGCACAGAGCAGGCATCGATAAATTAGTCCTTGGTCTAGCATTCAAAGCTCCCGTCATCTATAATCAAGCTTTCTTGCTGACCTCATTCAACAAAATGGAGTGGGAAGAGGTTCTGGCTGAAAGAGTAGCCACGTGGGTTGGCTTTGCCCTCTTCACTGTAGGTCACACATAGTTGCCCACTTTATCAATGCCTGGATCACTGCGTAAATGGGACAGATGTTGCCCAAATCTCCTGCCAACCTAGAAGTGGGCAGTTGTACTTGGGTGTGAGTGATTCTAACATCTGAGCAAGTGTGTGGGCATGAGCTGCATGTGACCATAGGATATTGCTGTGGGGATGTTCAGAAATAATTGAGGGATATTGTAGGGACTTGGATACGTGTGGGAAAAGGACAATTTATGCAATTGTCCCAATTCCTCAAACTACAGTGGGAGAGGGAATTGCAAATCACAAATCAATGAGAAAGGAACCAATTCTTCATGAAATGGTGATGAGAAAAATGACTATTTGGGTCAGGGGGAAGCCAGTTAAAATTCCTACACCATGCTAAACAAAATTAATTGAGGTGAGTGGGCAACGTGAGAGTAGGATGACCACCTGACTTGGGTTTCTGATTAGATGGTGATACCACTCATGGGGGTGACAAAGACTGTGGGAAGAGAAGACTCAGCTGGTGGAGGATGACCTAGATTACAATGAGATGAGTATGAGGTCCTTATGGAGCACCCAAGAAGAGACAGCCTAGAGGTGGTAAAGGAGCTGTGGGATGGTGGCTGTCCTAGTCTAAGTAGCAGAGTCCCAAGACTAAGCCTAAGGAAGGCTGTTAGGGGAAGCAGACAAAGGTAGAGGAACAAGTTATAGAGACTAAAAGGGGCTGTCAGGCAGATAACCAGGAAGGCCTGGCACTAGGAGCCTGATGAACAGTGATGTGGCTGCGGCAACCAGCTAAGGATTCTGAAACCATTTGGTGAGATCCCTGGGGCAGATGCCCCCTAAAATTAAATGCCCATGTACTTCAACTATAGCAAGGCCTCAAGCAGTGTCCACTTCATGGCAGCCTCTTTGGGTGGTGGGCTCATAGACCACACTAGAGCAAAGGAAAAAGAGAGATAAGGTTGGAGACAGGAGAACTATTACCCAGACCTCAGTCACTTGTAGTCCCTGGGCCATTGCTTTCCTAATTAACTTTCATTATTTCCCAAGAAGCCAAGGAAAGGAGATCAGACAACAATTACATAAAAGAAGAACACTAAGAAATATTAACCTGGTTGTGTTTTCTTGGTAAATTCTGTAGCCCCACAAGGCTTCCTCAATTCCTACAGCTGGAATATGAAGCATACAGGACTTTCAGGGAGGGATGTCACCTCAGAAAGAGAGAAAAGGATTTTGACTTTCAAAAACCCTAGACTCAAGGTATTCAGGACACAAGGAATGGATACAAGATGATTTAGGGCTAGACTTCTTGCCCAACTTGATAAAGGTTCCCTGGATTGGTAGGAGGGCGCATTTGTGGTAAGGGCAACCAAGGGGAGAGTGAAGATGCCTGGGAAAATGGAAGCCAAGGTCCTGTCCCTTCCTAGGGTTTGGCCAGAAGGATTTGAGGAATCTCAGTACAGAAGGGTCCTCCTTTGTCTAGGTTAGCTGGAGGTCTTCCAAACTAGTAGAAGAAGGGGAAATGATTTAAAAAAAAAAAAAAAACTATTAGAAAAGAACAAAAAAGAAATAGAACAGGTAGAAAAAATGGAAGTCACTGTATAAAATGATAAATTTATTTGAAATATAACAGTAATATTACATTCAAATTAAAAACAACTAAACATTCCAGGTAAAAGATAAAGACTGTCAGACTAGATTTAAAAGCAAAAAGAGATACAACATAATAAACTTTAAAGTAAAAGACTGGAGAAAGATATATCATGCAAGTGATAACCAAAAGAAAGTGAAGTAAGACAAAGTGAAATAAAGACTTTAAGGCAAACATCTTTTAGAAACAAAAGAATTTTTAACATTCATTATCATTTGATAACAATGAACTTTTGATTCAAGAAGATACAATATTATATTCATAACCTCAAAATATGTAATGAAAAACAGATAGAACTACAAGGATAATTAGACAAATTCACAATCATGGTGAAAGATTTTCATATACCATTCTGTGACAGACAGAATAACATACCAAAAATTCTAAGAATTCAGTAAGGATATAAAGATTAAAACGACACAGTGAGAAAACTGGACCAAATGAACATTTTGACAAATCTATTTTGTATAAAATGCTGTGTCCAATAACTAAAGAATACAGATTCTTTTCAAATATACAAAGAACATTTATAAAAACTGACCACATACTAGACCATAAGTAAGTCTTAATAAATACCTAAAAATGGTATCATCTATAGGTACACTGACTAAGGTGAAATCTACTACGCACATGCTAAGCACCTGAAATGTGGCTAGTCCTAATTAAGATGTGCTCTCTGTGTAAAATATACACTGTATTTTGAAGACTTAGCATGAAAAAAGGAAAAGAATCTAAAATATGGCATCAATGATTTTTAATATTGATTACATGTTGAAATGATAGTATTTTGGTGATATGAGGTTAAATAAAATCCATTATTAAAATTGATTTCCACCTGCTTCTTTTTACTTTTTTTAATGTGGCTACTAGAAAATTTTAAATTACATATGTGGCTTGCATTATATTTCTATTGAATAGCACTGATATAGAGTATATTCTCTGCTCACAATACAATTGAGAAGAAATTAATAGCCAAAAAGAAAGAAAAAAAATCTAGAAATCTCTAAATACTTGGACATTAGAAAACATACTACAAAAATGACCCACATGTCAAAGAATTCGAAATGGAAATTAGAAAATATTTGAACTGTATAACAAACTACAACTTATCAAAACTTGTGAGATATTGTTAAGGCAATACATAGAGCAAAGTTTAGAGCAAGTATTGGCAAAATCCAGCCCACAAGCCAAATCCAACCCATGTAAATAAAGTTTTATTGGAACACAGTCACACTTCCATTTATTTATTGCCTGTTGCTGCTTTTGTGCTACAATGGCACAAAATTGAGTAGTTCTGAGATATCTTCCAAGCCAAATATATATATTAACTGGCATTTTACAGAAAAAAAAAATTGGTTTAGAGCCTTAAGTACATATATTAGAAAAGTATAAAGAATGAAAAGTAACAAGTTAGTGATACATTTAGAAGTTTGGCAAAAATGGCAAAATAAGCCCAAAGAAAATATGCGGAAAAAAAATAGGAGAGAGCAAACAGTAATGAAATAGAAAACGAGTATACAACAGAAAGGATCAACAAAGCTCAAAGTTGGTTTTTAAAAAAGACTAAAACAATTAACAAACCTCTATGAAATAATAAAGAGAGAAGAATTAATAACCAATATCAGAATCACCACTACTGATGCTGTAGACATTAAAAAGAGCATATTTTTAAAAGCCATATGCTAACAAAATTTAGAAAAATTGACAAATTAGCATAAAATTAGAACCTCAAAACTGACTCAAGGAGAAATAGAAAACATGAATAATCCTATAACCTATAAAATAATGGATTTGGTAAGAAAACTCTGACCCTAAATAGGAATTTCCACAGTAAATTCCACCAAATAGGAATTTCCACAGTAAATTCCACCAAACATTTAAGGGAGACATAGTGCCAATTTTATACAAATGCTTCCAGGTAGTATAAAATGAGAAAGCATTGCTGTGATACCAAAATTGCACAGACAATATGAGAAGGCAATATCATGCCATTCTCACTAGAGTGATTATGTACTTTATCACCCAAACCAGGGAGATAAAGTGCTATTAATGATGATGCCAGCATGACGATTATAAACTGGGGTGTACCAAGCAAATCAGGACATATGTTCACCTAACTCTCACTCATAAACAGATGTATTTTTTTTTAAATTAGGATATGCAAAGTAGCAATACAAAAAAAAATAGTAATAATGTATGATAACCATGATGGGTTTACCTGGACTACAAATTATTTTAACATTAGAAAATAAATGAATGTGAGTTACCACTTTAGCAGATTAGAGAAGAAAACACACATGATTATCTCACTACATATGGGAAAAAAAATCTGATAAAATCAACATTCATTCATGCTAAAAAATGCTGAGCAAATCCAGCAATAGAAGGGAACTTCCTTAATCTGATAAAGGATATCTGCAATGTACTTAGAAGAAACATCATACTTAATGGTAAAACAAATCTTTCCTTTCGAGATCTGTACCTAGACAAGGATGCTTGATACCACCACTTCTATTTGACAATGTACAGGATGTTTTCGCCTGTGTAGTAAAGAAAGAAAAAAGAAATAAAATATAAAAATAAGAAAAATAAAAGTAAAATGTTACTATTCACAGATTATGTATTTATATATGTATAAAATCTAAAAAAATCTGTAGGTAAAGTTTTAATATTGATAAGAGAGTTTACAAGTTTGCTGGATATAAAATCAATCTATAAAAACCAATTATATTTCTCTATGCCAGAAAAAGACCTTTCTTAATATGAAATTTTAAAAAATATACAATTTTTATTATTACACCTAAAAACCAAGTTCCTAGGAATAAATCTAACAAAAGTTCTCTACTGAGAAAATTTAAACTTTATTAGAGACATCAAAGATATATAAAAAAAGGACACATTATATTCATGGATTATAAGGATGCCATTTTACTTAAATTGATTTATAGAATTGATGCAATCTCAAAATTCCAGCATTTTGGGGAGTGGAGTAGGGGTGGGGGGGGGAGAAATTGACAAACAGATTTAAAACTAATGTGAATAAAGAATAGCTAAGTCATTTTGAAAAAAAAAGTCAAGGTGGGAGAAACTGCTCCACCAGATATCTAGATATAAAATCATATTATTTAAAACAGTATGGTAATGATTCAAGGAGAGACGAATAGTCTAATGGAACAGAACAGAAGCCCCAGAAAGAGACATACACCACATACATATGAATCCTCGAAAAACAACATAGATAATGATGGAAATTAATAGAGAAACGAACAAATGATTGTATGAGGTGAACAAATGATTGTATGAGGTAGAGCTCTGCTTTAAATTATTAATATGGAAATAATTTAAAGCAGAGCTCTACCTCATACAATCCCAGGTCAATTAAAGACATCAATGTGAAAAGCAAAATTATAAAGCTGTTAGTATACAAGAAAATCTCATAGTCTCAAGGAATTCCTAAACAAGATACAAAAGCACTATCCAACAAGAAAATATCTGACTACATTAAAACGAAGAACTTCGATTCCTCAAAAGATACTGCGGGGTGACAAGATAAAAAAAAAAGAGCAGAAGAAGACATGTGCAACATATATAATCCACAGAGCATTAGTATCCAGAATATTAAAAGAAATTCTACAAATAACAAAATTGCAGAATCTCAGAGAAAACTGGGCAAAATATGAAAAGTTACTTCACATTTGATGGAATTCAAATGGCTAATAAACATATGAAAAGGTTCTTAACCTCACTGATAATCAAGACAAGGCAAATTTAAACCACAATGAGACAGCATTTATGTTTACTAGATTGGTATAAATTTTGAAAATCTGACCATTTCTGACAATTTCACATGCTGGCAATGACATGCAGCAACGGGAATTCTCAAATACTCCTGGTGGGAACATAAATTGTACAACATTATGAAATCATTTAACATTATCTAGTCAAGTTGACTGTATTCCATAACCAAGCAATTCCACTCCTGAGTATGTGTATATACCACATAGAATAACAGACTTAGTGGCTTAAAATAACACAAACTGTCTTTCAGTTCTTGAAGTGAGAAGTCCTAAAATCATGATATTCATAGGGATGCATTCCTTCTGAAAGAACTTTTTCCAGCTTCTAGATGCCTCCTGCATTCCTTGACTAGTAGCTCCTTCTTCTAACTTTAATACTCAGTGTAGCATTTTCAAATCAATCTCTCTCTCTCCCTTTCTCTCTCTCCATCTCCCTCTCTCTCTCTGGCTGTCTCTCTACCTCTCTGATTTCTGCTTCCCTTATTTTATTTCCTCCAGATCTGACCCTTCTGATTCCCTCTTATAAGGACACTTGTGATTCCATTGGAACCACTTAGATAATCCAGAATAAATCTTCCCATCTCAAAATCCTTAATTTGTTTAATCACTTTTACAAAAGTAAGATAGCATATTCATAGGTTCCAGTGATTAGGACACGAAGAACTTTCACAGGGCAGAGGTGCATCATTCTGTCTAGTAAATATACGCACCAGAATAATGTTCATAGCATATTTGTTTGCAATACAAGCTGGAAACAACTCAAATCCATTTAACCTTTAAAAACAAGTAAAGCCAAATTATATTATTTAAGAATGTTTATGTTGATGATATACCAAAAAGAAAATCAAGAAATAATCATCATAAAAGACAGGCTAATAAGTTACCTCAAAGTGGGAGATATTTTGATGAGCACTGGTCACAGGAGTGATTGCTTTATAATTATTTGTTAAGCTGTGCATACATGTTTGGAACCCTTTTCTGTATGTGTGCTCTATTTCCATTTTTTAAATGTAAAAAATAAAATAAAATTTCTTGCACTTCAAATACTGAAAAATCAAAGAGAACTAGAAAACTTTTAGAATGAAGAGGGTTTGGCAAGATGGCAGAACCACTGCCTTTTCCACCAGCCTCTCTTCCTCCCACCCTAAGAGTGCTCTGTGGGAGATCTAAATCTATTTAGCTGATTTTACCAAGTGTCAGATACACAGAGTACAAATTTTCAAGGAGAGCCTGGGGCTGCACCAGATCTTGCTGTGAGCTATAGGTTCACAGCCACTAGAGCCATCCTCACATGGCACTTCCACCTACTTGCCACCCTACTGCCCGGTGTCTGAGCCCAGGATATTTATTATCCCAGGACTCCCAGACCAGTCAGTCCCTTACCCCTCCCCCACACCCAGGACTCCTAGGGCTCAGGGAGGAAGCTGACATGGCCTCATCATGGAAATCTCTGGGTCTGGTACACATGGTCTCATAAACGGGGAGAGGACTACGGGCTAACCAAGACACACAGGAAGGCAGGCACTGCCCTCTGGGTAAGTGAGGAGGCTGGGAGGGCCACAGAGAGGAGAAACTGAGTCTCAAGGTGAAGAGGCATTCCCAGGTTGGCAAGTGGCCAAGGTCTCCTAGGCTGAGGAAGGACAAGGGATCGGGGTAGAGAGAATGCTTTCCTTGGCACTCTGAGGGCCTTGTTGCTACACTGAGAGACCTGGGTAATGGGAAACCTCAGAAGTCTCGGACTCTATTGAGAAAACACCTAGGCTGGGCTTTTTATTTTATTTTTTTTTTGTGTGGAAAGATACATATGATGTTTTATATATACTTATATATAAAACATCAGATTTACCATTTTAACCATTTTTTTAAATATACAGTTCAGTGGTATTACATACATTCATATTATTGTGTAACCACCATCACCATTTATCACCAGAACTTTTTCATCTTCCCAAACTGAAACTGTACCTATTAAACACTAACTCCTCACTTTCCCCTTCCACCAGCTTCTGGCAACCACCGTTGTATTTTCTGTCTCTACGAGAGTGCAACATATGTCCTTTTGTGTCTAGCTTATTTCATTTAGCACGTAAGATTCATTCAAGTTGTAGCATGTATCAAAATTTCCTTCCCTTTTAAGGCTGCTTAATATTCCATTGTATGAAATCCACATTTTGTTGATGGACACTTGGGTTGTTTCTACCTTCTGGCTATTGCAAATAATGCTGTTGCTACAGACTGAATGATTTTGTCCCTCCAAGATCTAATCCCCAATGTGATGGTTTTTGGAGGTGGGGCTTTTGGGAGGTGATCAAGTCATGAGGGCAGAGACTTCATGAATGGGATTAGTGTCCTTATAAAAAAGAACCCAGAGAGTTCCCTTGCATCTTCCATGTGAGGTTATAGCGAAACACCGCCGCCTATGAGCCAGGAAATGATGACTCATCAGATACCCAATCTGCCAGCATCTTGATCTGGAATTTCTCAGCCTCCAGAACTGCGAGAAATAAATTTCTGTTGTTTATTAGCCACCCAGTCTATGGTGTTCTGTTAAAGCAGCCCAACAGACTAAAATAGGTGCTATAAACATTGGTGTACAAATACAGACTAGATGTTTCAAATAAGGAGTTAAGGCAACTTTGGTTAAGAAAACAACTATGAGAGAGACCAGTACCATTGCAACAACCAAGATCAGAGAGATCGTAGGCTCCAAATCCACTTCCTACCTGCTGTCAGTGACCTCATGGTCCTGTTGGCACAGACATCTGGGCAGAAATAAAGTGTGACATTCCTGGCCATGGATCTCCTGAACTCATCCCAGGCTCATGGAGTACTGGACAGTGGAATGACAAGAATGACAAGAATATGACACAGTAGTTAAATCTGAAGACGTTGAGTTGACAAAGTCCCTTGCAAACCTATGAGACTAGTACACAAGGAAATGTTTGGAAAACGTCAGTGCTCAATAGTCAAGCAAATGTTTCAACCTCATCTCCTGCAGATTTAAGATAAGCTACATAAGAAGCCAAATGCAGGGTCCCATGTGCCGAGGGGAGGAGGAGAGGAGGAGGGATAGGACTCGCCAGTCAGAGATCCCCATAGGGAGTCTGTGGGAGTTACCCATAGAGAGGTGAAAATGCACCCAAACCGTCCTCTCTCAGTCTCAGGGAACTTTCTCCTCTTCTGCAGGAGTGCAGTTTTATCCACACTTGACAGATCTCCTACAGAAGTTAGGGCATTTGAATTGGGAGGCAAATACATGGAAATAATTGGCTTTGAGTGAAGGGCATGGAAGGAACTTTAGCAGGGGCCATAGGCAGGGCTTACAATGCTCTATAACTGCAAGTGTCTGTGGAATGACTGCAACGTGGTGGGGACACGAATAAAACATCACGTTTAGTTTTGCCAATTACTCCCTTCAATTATGTCCCTTCCCACCACTCATTCGTGACTCCAGTCAACTTTTTGGACAGATTCCCAATTCTGGAGTCACTTGCAATATAAAAGAAAATCTAGCGCAGCTTAGAGACAGTTTGACACCTATTTCTTCCCCTCTCCAGGGCTGGCCAGCTCTGGCCACAGAGAGCTGGCATGGTGGGGGTAGGGGAGGGCATGGTCTTATCTTTCTCTCCTCTCCTCCCTCTTCAGGGCCCTTTCCTCACTGGAAAGAGATCTCTTACATGATAGATACTATTGTCATCCTCTTATCTGTTGTTAAGTTTCAGATGGGGCTTTTCTAACTGCGGGGCTCTCTGTGGCACCCCATGGAGCATGTACACACATTCTTCAGGACATGAAGCAATCTCCTGACTTCACAGTTCCTCATCAAGGGAAAACCCCTTGCTCTAGTCCCTGTGGTCGTCCTATAACCCTTCTTCATGGGTCCCCTTACCTGGCAGGTGGCCTTCTTCATTGGGGATTTAAGCCCTTCTAACTTCTCAGTGCCTACTTAGGCCATAGGAAACCATATATTTTTGCTCCATGAAACTGTGGGAGGACAGAAGGCTCCAGGGCCCTTTGTCCTAATGGCTGTCTTCTTGGCTCAGAGAGAGGCACAGGGTTGTCTTTTCCAGGGTAATGGGTAAGAGCTTCCTCAGCATCCTGTTAAACTGTCATTTAATCTTGAGGGGATAGTAAACAAGTAAATGCCCTCTAGGTGACAGTTAACTAGGTAGAAGGCAGCATTGCAGTTCCTTAGTGTCTGTCTACTAGAGTCTGATAGAAGGGGTTTAGAATATGAAAAATGGAAGTACGTTTCATATCATGTGGTTTGGGCTACGCTCACCTCATCCCAAAGACCTCCAGCTATGGCTCCCAGGAGGTGGAAGAGGGCAGGAGGGGTGAGACAGAACCAAAGGCTTAAATAGGAGTAAAGGGATTTGGGGGCGGGTGTCAAGATCCCAAACTAACAAGGACTACCTACTTGTTTCTTAGACTGGAAGGAGCCTTATGGATCCTTAATGGGGATTTCCTTAGGAAGAAAACTGGGCTGCATTTTCCCTGAGGCCTGGCCCAAGTGGGCTAACCACAGTCACCAACTGGACAACGGCAGGGGTGATGTGAGTAGAGACATGTCCAAAAAGGCTGCTCTGACAGTGGCAGGAAACTGGGAGCAGTGGGAATTTGGGCAGCCAGGCTGGAGTCAGAATGGGGGTACTCCTGGGAATGACAAGAAGCAGACAGAGCAGAGAGGTAATGGAGGCAGTGTGGGTAGTGGGGAGAGGGAAGAGTACAGGGCTGGGGCTGATGGTGGTGACTGAGCCATGGAGGAGGAGCAGGGTCTGGGTGGGCCCACTCAAGAGACGGCACGGGAAAATACCATGGAGACACTCAAAAACAGAGTCCCAACAGGAATCAAAACCACAGCATGAAAGAGGCTAACTGAGGAGTGTGGACACTGCAACCTAGGCCCAAATCTGGTGTCAAAAGCCTCTAGAAATGCAACACTGGGCACAAACTGACTCTTTATAAAGTGTTTTTTTGTTGTTGTTTTGTTTTTTTCCCAGAGAAGAAGGAACCCTTTTCAAATCCGAGTTACATGTGAAGATGACTTCACTCTCTCTCAGAGCTCTGCTCAGGGGCTCCTGAGAGGACTCCAATATTAAAATAAATAACTCTCCAATTGGGAGGGATGATTAATAACTGAATTGAAACCAAACTTGAGCAGTCCAGTTCAGAAAGGCAGACATTCAACAGCTGAGATCTGCGACAGAGTGAAGATTATCGAGGAGGCGGGTTGAAGACCAGGACCCGAGCCCAGCACTGAGCCCTGGGGGGTGTGAAGGACTGGACTAAGGGTGTCCACACAAGGCTGCGAGAGTTTCTGGGCAGTTCAGTGAGGACTTCAGGGCATCACCCAGGGTTTTAAGGGAGATGCTCAACTTCCTTGAGAATTCGTTACAATGTTCTGCTAGGATGTGCTCTTCTCCCTTTGAAGAAATCAGAAATTTGGGTCAGGTGTAGGGAAGGTGGAAGGGGCGTGGCAAGTGTCAGGCTTATCCTGGGCAGTGGGCCCCCCCAGGCCCCTGGCAGCTTACCAGGGATGTGGGCGTGGGTATGAGAAAGGTTTGCAGGAGTTCCTGCGGGCCAGAGGCAAGAGAAACCAGTCAGCCTTCTGAGGAAGCCAGGAAGGTAACAAGGGTCTCACTGGGAACTGCAGGGTCTCTGCGACTAAGAAGGTACTGGTGGTAGCTCTGGCCCCAGCTCTGGAGGGGTTGGTGGCAGAAGTGGAGGTAATGTCAACCTAAGAAATGTCCAAACTTATAGAGAATTTTTACAAGAGTTCATTTGAGCCAAACTGACAGACAACATGCTGGAGAGCAACAGTTTTGCAGCTGCTTTTATGCATTTGAAATTAGAGGGAATTTAAGGAAGATTACATGAAGAGGGGAAAAAAGGCAAGGCAGGGACTGGATTACAGGATAGTTAAGATTATGTGCTCCTAGTATTTCAAAGATGTGTTAACCTAGATGCCAGAAATAATGGACAGGACTTGCTTAAGGCAAAGATAAACCTTTCAGGAAAGAAATTATGGGCCTGGCGCATTGACTACCCACCAGGACCTGCCCAGTGAGGAATTTATGACCAGATCACTCTGTGAGATTCTTTTCCACAGAACCCACTTTTTTCATCCACAGTAGGGACTGAGGGGTGAAGGTGAAAATGCTGCTCCTGTTTGGGAAAGAGCAAGGCAAGGTCATGCACTCTTCTGGGTACGTGGAGACTCCAATGCTAGAGGAACCCTTCCCAGCCTCACATATCTCAAGCTTCTTCAGGTATTTATGACGGTTAAAGATGAATTAGAGAGACTGATGGAATTTCTCTAAGGTGTTCCAGAAGGCAGCAGGTTAGACTTCCGAAGGGTCTTGTTTTGCAGGGACAAAGTGTGTATAAAGTAAAGCTGGGGAGGAACTGTCCTTCTTGTGGTCTTATCTGCTATCCCTCCTTCCTCCTTTCTGGGGAGGCCTTCACAGCACTTTCCACCATCTCCCCCAGCCCTCTGCCTCACTAGTTCCGTCCTGTCCCAGACTCCGAGAAGTACCCAGCTGCTTCAAGAGCGCAGTACCTGAAGCAATCACAGCTTATTCTGCTAAAGCCTAATCAAGGCAGGGCCAGACTCAGCTCCTGTCTCCAAGTGGGTGGTGGAAGGGGCCTGGATGAATGGGGAAACTTTCTGAAGCAACCACCAGAGAACCAAAAGGAAGGAAGCCAACTTTGCCAACATAAAATTTTAGCATTCCCAAACTTGGGAAAAAACAGCTACTACACAACCTCCACATGAAGCAAAGAACAGGCTGATGGCAGTATTTGCAGTGAAGATGCCAGATAAAGGGTTAAGACAGGCGTGGCCATCCAGGCATGCCTGGCCCAAAAAGCAACAGATAATGGCAGTCACCCAGTGGGAGGCAGTGGGCCCTCAGGGCTGAGCTCTCACTTTGGGCACAGGCTGTTGATTAAAGTCTCTAGCTTCCTGCAGGTGAATAGAGAACCAAATAAGTGCTGTTGACCTGGGGCCAGCATGGCCCCAGGTGCTCACAAAGGTGAATTTAGAGATGATGCACCGGGAGCAGCAGATCTCAGGTTGAGTTCCAGAGGTGCCTAAGGGCAGGGGGTTTGGGAGGCTGAGGGGAAGAAAGAGGAGGAGAAATGGGAGGCAAGAGGATCTCCACATCTCTGACCTGCTGGGAGCTGCAGTGATCCTCCCTGACCCTACAGAAATCTGAAGAGGCCTGGCCTGCATCCTCTCTTAAAGGCCCAGTGGTGGGGGCAGGGTGGGAAATGGGGTGATTGGTGGGGAGAATTTATTTGAGCCAAAACTGACCACAATTGCCAGGGAGCAAGTTCTCAAATGCTCCAGAGGACAATTTTGCAGTTTCTTTTATGTATTTGAAATTAAGGAGAGAACTTAAGGAAGAGTACATGAAGGCGGGAGAAAGCAAGGTGGGGACTGGATTCCAGGATGGTTTACAAGATCATGTGCTCTCTTGAGGGCAGTTACACCTATTTCAAGAAGCTGTTAACTTAGATGCACAGAACCAAGCAGTGCCATCAGGTTTCACGTGTCCACCTGAGCAGAGAGCTTAGGAAAAAGCTGCCTGGGTGGGCCCAGATGGAAAGGCCTGGCCTCCTGTTCTGACCAGCTCTGTCTTTCCCTAGAGCCTACAGAGCCTCAATCTGTACACCCTCAGCTTTCTAGCTCATGCTGCAGGGACATGGTCACCTTGGGGCCCATCCATGCAGAGAGGACCTCCTCCCCACGTCCAATCTAAGAGAACATAGATGGAGAATCTGAGTTTAGAATGATACGCCTGGGGATGGTAGGGGAACCCAGGAATGGGGCAGCCTCACCAAGCCTGGCCTATCGGGGAAGGCTGAAAGAAGGGACAGCTAAGACCTGAAGAATGGTCTGGAGCCAGGAATGTCACAGAGGAAGTGCTCCCAAGCAGAGCTGGGTTTGAGGATGCAAATGTTCTGTCTGTTGACCTCAAGCCAACTGGCCACAGCTCTGATACTGGGAGTGACCATGTTCTTGTTATTAATAAATGTATGGGCACTCAGTGCCCGTAACTCTATTGTCTCCCACTTGGGACACAAAGATTTGGGACATGCATTCCTACTGTGTTCATCATATTTATCTCAGACAAAACTCAGAGCCAGGGGAGGGACAGGCATATAGCCCCATACTCTCCATTCTCAAAGAAGCTATCCAAAAACTGTGAGGTGACAATGTTGGGACTTAAATGCTAGTAACACAGCACTCCTGGCTCTTAAGAAGTAGTCTTCTAAATGGGTGAGACTTCACACAGATTATTAGCCATGAAGATGATATTGCCAGGTAAAATCTTGTCTGCCTCTCGGGAAGAGAGTGGGAGGCCAATGGGAGTGGCAGAGGGTCAGAGCTGTGCAGGGGATGGCAGGACCAGATCCTGGTGGAGCAGAGGCACAGACAGGCCCAGATTGAAGAAAGGCCCAGTTGGGACCCCTGTAGTAGAGATCTCACAGCATTCTCAGCTTCACTTTTGCTTGCCCTACAGTTTAACAATAGATTGTCCCCAGCAGCTTGACCCTAAGCTTGGAACATCCCCTGCCATAGAAAGTTGCCCTGAAACTTATGGTTAATGCCTTTATGCTTCCTGATCACAATCCTTCTGGTCTAGCATTCTTTCCAGACTGCTTCCATCTTTGTTCCCGAGTTGCCAATGCCACCGGATGACCACACTGCCAGAGAAACGGCTCCATGAAGCACAACAGACACCCTCATTACTGCCACGTAGCCCCTGGAATAATGCGCAGATTTTCCCTTAAATATCCTAAACTGGACTGAGATGGCAAGGCAGTTTTTGAAGGTGTCAACCTACTGCCTTCTCAGATTACCAGTGCTCTGACAATAAATGCTTATTCTACAACTCCCATGACAGTCTATTGGTTGACACAACAGGCAGCACAAGCCCTGGACTCAGTTGCCCTCCAGTTACAAGCTGAGCTCAGAGCCAGGCTGTCCTCCTATCTGTGCCCACTCTGTCCCGTGGGCAGTGGCTCTTATCTTCCTTGGTGAATGAGGTGAAACCATTTGAGAATATTTTTTTTCAAGGTTTACGGATCTTGAGTTCTAGAAAATCATGAATAAGTTGATATGTTTGTCATAGAAGTTCTGTGGATAAAAAAGGGTGTCTACAAAGAAGGAACCTCACAGAGTGATCTAATCATAAATTCCTCACTGGGCAGGTCCTGGTGGGTAGTCACACCCTGGCCTATAACTTCTTTAGTGAAAGGTTTATTTTTGCCTTAAGCAAGTCCTGAGCTGCCTTCCGTATTGACAAAAGCAGGCGATGTGGTCAGGGCCACCAGCGGAAGTGTGACTGAGATCATGGGCAGACTAAATCTGACCCATGATGCCAAGGAGAGGGAGGCAGGGGAGACTGTCATGATGACTGAGGCCTGGGGCCCCCCTGGTGGTGAGCACTCCAGAAAATCCCACTAGGTCTGTGGGGGTGAGTGACAGGAAGCAGCAAGTGTGCACCTCCGGTTGGATAAGCCCCAAGGGCTAGGACCTTGGACACTGTGCCCCACTAGAGAGAATCCAGGCCACAGATGGGACAGAACCAGGCCTGTAGGTAACCATCAGATAGGGCCCAGAGACCCTCAGGGTCTCTTTCCTACAGACCCCAGGCAGCAGTCCTGGGCTGGCTCTCCTGCCCCAGCCCTAGGAGGGCCTCTCATGCCTGCCCAGAGCTAGACACCCTCAGCTCATTTCCCTTCCTGACTGCAATCAGTCCAGCTTGTGGAAGAGGCTCTCCCTAGGCTGGGCTGATGAAGACGCCAAGGTGGAATCATTTTCATACAGAGGGCCGGGCCTCTCCCAAGAGTCACACAGGACTATGGCCTGTGGGGAGAGAAGTGAGGCTTTCTGTGATTTCACCCAAAGCATCTTCTTTAGAGTCAAGGCCAACCTCCAAGGAGATAACCAGGGGGAGGCCCAGAGTCCCCTGGTCCTGTGAGATCCCAGAAGGGCTATGGAAGGTACCCAGTTGTCCTCTACAGCGGCAGCTGGCAGTCCTCTCTGAATCACATTTGCGTGGTGGTATGTGACTCTCTGTTCCTCACACAGGAATAGGTGTTGGGTTGCACTCACTGGGCCTCTCCAGGGTGGCTGGGTACACCACCTCCTACCTCCCTTGCTCTGGCCGTCCTTGCTCCCTTCCCTGCCCATCAGGGCCTCCTCCCATGGTCCCATCATTCTGCCTCAGGGGCCTTCCATTCTACACTCTGGCCCAGTGAAGCCCTGAATTTTCCCAACCTCTTCGTACTTTGACCCCAGGCTGCCAGCCCTCAAGGTCATCCCCAGGCAGTCAGCTCACAGATTCCCAAATGTGCCACCTAGTATGCTTCTAATCCCATGTCCCCAAACCCTCAGGAGCTGACTGCCTATTTCACTGGGAACAAAGAAGCCATTGTCCACTCCTGCCACCAAACCCATAGACTCAAGCCACTGCATCTTCCCCACCAGATACACTGGGCCCATTCAGGCAGCCTTTCCCTGAGCTCTATGCTCAGGTAGGCATGTGACACCTGATGGTGAGAGCCCTCCCTGTGTACGTCCCCATCAAGCACCCACTATGCTGGCTCGCCTTCCAGCTATCTCACCCACTCCCAGCTCATCTCCAGCAGAGAGATATTCAAGCCTCAGTGTTTGGATAGCTCCTTCTCTGACTCCTTGACTCTTCCAGTTGCCCCTGTCTCTCTCCTTCCCTTCAGAATAAAACGTCAGTCTTCTACTCTCTCTGTCTCACCCTCACTCCCTACTCAGCCCATTGCCAGTGGCATCTGCCTCCATTACACACTAAAACTGCTACCCCCGACGCTCCAGTGGCCTTCCTGTCAATAATCCCAGAGGCCATATCTTATCCTCACCCTACTGTCCCCCTCCCACCAGCCTGCATCAAACCCTGATCTGTCACTTTCCAGTGCTGTTGAGGTGAGTGCTCAGCCTCTACGATCAGACAGACCTACTTGCAATCAGTCCTGGTGGTGTCACTTCCTGGCTGCACGAACGCAGCCTCCCTGAGCCTCAGTTTCCTCATCTGTAAAACGGGGATAATAATAGTACCTGCCTCATAGACTTGTTATGAAGATAAATGAGTTAACCCATAAAAAGAACTGAGTGCCTGGCATTTACTGAGTGCTGCTCATCCAAAGTTAGCTGTTAGAGTCTACCCTCATCCGGTTCTCTCCATCTCCACTGGCATCAACCAGATCCAGCCTCCTTATCCTCTATGGTCCAGAGACCCACCCCCACCCACGGTCCCCTCACTGGCCACCCTGCTGTCCTACCTCTTCCCAGCCTTTCTCCCCATAGTAGCTAGAGTGGGCTTCCTGGACCCAAACTTTCAAGGGACCACAGCCCTCCCTGGCTGAAAGCTCCCCAGTGTTTCCAATGTTTCTTGTCGGAAGCCTACATTTCCTTCTCTACGAAGGTCAAGATCTAAAATAGCACTACTCTGTGCTACAACACAAAGTCAGGACTTCTAAAGAAACATTTGCTGGAATGTTCAGCTTTCACTGCTTTAAAATTCACTGAGCTTTAAAATTCCCCCCAAAAGGCCATTTACATGGAAAAAAAAAAAAAAGAGGCTTTCCTCTGTAAGAAATCACATTTTTTGTGCACAAGTCCATAAAACTTTTATATAGAAGGTAACAGCGAGCCACAGTTGAGTAGTCAAGAAGACTTAGGTCTATTTATATGGGCAAATAATTTTCGACAAAAAAAGCCAAAAACATACAGTGGAGAAAGGAAAGCCTCTTCAATAAATGGTGCTGGGAAAACTGGAAAGCCACCTGCAAAAGAATGAAACTAGACTGTTGTCTATTACCACACACCAAAATTAATTCAAAATGGATTAAGGACCTAAACATAAGACCTGAAACAATAAAATGCATAGAAAAAAACATAGGAACTAAACTCAAAGACCTTGGACTTAAAGAGGATTTAATGAATTTGACCTCAAAAGCAAGGGCAGTAAAAGCTAAAATAAATGAATGGGACTACATGAAACTAAAAAGCTTCTGCTCAGCAAAAGAAATCATCAACAAGGTAAGGAGAGAACCATCCAAATGGGAAAATATATTTGCAAGCAACACCTTCGATAAGGGCCTATTATCTAAAATATACAAAGAACTCATATAACTCAATAACAACAAAAAACAAATGATCCAATGAAAAAATGGGCAGAGGACCTGAACAGACACTTCTCCCTAGAGGACATACAAATTGCCAACAAATATATGAAAAGATGCTCAACTTCTCTAGCTATTAGGGAAATGCAAATCAAAACCACAATATGATACCATTTCACACCTGTTAGAATAGCTATCATCAACAGGACAAGTAATAACAAGTGCTGGAGAGGACATAGAGGAAAAGGAACCCTTATACACTGCAAATTGGTACAGCCACAATGGAAATCAGTATGAAGGTTCCTCTAAAACCTAAGAATTGATCTACCATATGATCCAGCAATCCCTCTACTGGGTACTTATCCCTAAGACTTGAAAACCCATATCCAAAAAGATATTTGCACACCGATGTTCATAGCAGCATTATTCATAGTGGCCAGGACATAGAAGCAATCGAAGTATCCTACGATAGATGATTGGCTAAAGAAGCTGTGGTGCATATATATAATGGAATATTACTCAGCCATAAGAGGAGATGAAATACTACCATTTGCGACAACATGGGTGGACCTCGAGATAATCATGCTAAGCAAAATAAGCCAGACAGAAAAAGTTGAAAATCACATGATATCACTTATATATGAGATATAAACCTAAAAGCAACAAATGAGCAGGACAAACAAACAGAGATTCATGGACATGGACTATAGGCTAGTGGTTACTAGTGGGGTGAGGAAGGAAGGGGGAAGTAGACGGGGTAAAGGGGGTCAAATATAGGGTTTGGGGGAAATTAAGTGAGTAAAGGGGCTCAAATATATGGTAGCTGAAGGAAACTGGACTTTGGGTGGTAAACACACAATAGAATATACAGATATCAAACTATAATGTCCACCTGAAAATTATATAATTGTATTAACCAATGTTACCCCCAATAAACAATAAATAAATAAATAAATAAATAAAAGCCCTGGGTCTCTAGAGCCCAGACCCCTACCCATATCCAAGCTCAGTGTTTAAATCAGAACATCTTAAACATCACATGAATTGCCTGATGATCTTGTCAAAATGCAATTTTCGATTCAGAAAGCCTGGGTTAAAGCCTGAGGGTCTGCACTTGTAACTATCTTCAAGGTAAAGCTAAAACTGTAGGAATGAAGTCCCAGTTGAGAGTAGCAAGGCTTTCAGTCTGTTCCTCCCCATAAGACTGTGAGATTCTTAAGCAGAAGGACATGTCTGTTTCATTCACAGTGCCTGCACCCAGCAAGCGCTAAATAAAAGTTGGCTGAATAAATTGTGCCTAGTGGGTCCCCAGTCCTAAGGCTCCCCATATGTGGCCTCATTTCATGTGTGCCTTTGAGATACTCTACATGCTTTTTGAAGATGGTCTGGGCCCAGATCCCAGGCTCCTCCCAGCCCAGGGCCTGGCCCACAGCTGAGCCAGGAGCCATGTGTTTGGCTACAGGCCATTATTCTCACAGCAATACCCTGGGTCACAGCCTCTTCACCTGCCTCCTCTGCAGCCACATCCTGGTCCTTGTCTTACCAGATCAGCTCCTGCTCAGAAGTCTGAAACACCCAAATTCCCCTGCCTCAGCATAACCTGCCCCACCTCCCCACACTGAGTGCGTCACAATGCACTCCGACCCTGGCTTTTCCATCCTGCCTCTCTTCTTCCCCTTACCCAGTCCCAGTCAATTCAAAGAACTCTTCCCACGCCCCCATCACACTCACACCTTCACCAAAACTCCTGTCCTGGGCCAGTGTCAGGGCCTGACAGCCCCACGGGGCAAGGGTCTGCCTCTTCCTTCAGGAGCTACCCTCTGAGCCCCCACCTGCCTGGTTTTTCTGCTTCCAATCTGGCTGCTGCTTTCCTGGTCCTTTATGGCCTTCCCCAGGGTCAGTCTCTGCCTCTTCCTTGCTCTGCAAACCCTTCCCACTGGGCCTGCATCCACCAAATCCAGGCTCCAGCAAAGACTGGGATCCAGACCCCTGCAACACTGGCCCAAAATTGGCCCCCAACACAAGCCTAAAACCAGGGGGTTGCCTTCCTCTCTTCCCTTCCTTCACCCCTCAGACCTTGCCAATCCCGCCATCTAAACCTCCTCAGGCCAGCCCCCTAGCCCTATCTCCCAGTGATAGCTTCTTCAAGGATCCCTATCCTCAGGTCACTGAGCCCAGCTCCTCTGTGCCACCAGAGGGACTGCCCAGCACCTGGAGCCAGGCATCCAGCAGGGGCTAAGATTCCACAACACAGGACAGAGTTGGGCTGTGCTAACAGACTTTTAAAAGAATGGACATCTGGTGCCTGGGTTCCATCCAGGAACAGAAAGTGTCAAGGAGAAGCTGCCCAAACCCCATGAGGCAAACCAATGGGGGCTTTAACCCCAGTAACTCAGTTTTGGGAGGGGTGTCAAAAGGTGTGCTTCTTAGTGGATGAGCTCACACATGGATGGTTAGCTGTGTGACAGGCTGCTGGACAAACTCGTCTATTCCAGTGGGCCTTCACCTGGCCACCCACACAGGAGTAGGCTGTGCCAGTCGGGGTGGGCAGCAGGTCAGGGCTTTCCAGGTCCCACTGAGCAGGAGGCTCAAGGATGCTCAGAGTTAGGCAGTCCCTCACTTGTAAGAGAGGTCCTCTCACCTACCCGAACTCTGCCCAGTGGCTAGCCCATCTCTTACCCACCTTGGCAAAACAAGGAGATACCCTTTGAGTAATTTCTTCCCAAGTTTCACTGATCTCGAGTACTAGAAAGTGATGAATAAGTCTGTGGTTTGCTGTGGAGGTTCCATGTTAGATAAAGATTCTTCCGATGCCCGCCTCCCCCTTGCCTCATTTGTGGGCACTCTGCCGCTGTGCATAAAAGGAAGGAGGCTGTCTCGGACACTTCAGAATACCACGAAGGACCAGGACAACATAGAATACATCCTACCAGCCCAAAGATGAGCAGCCTCCCCATCCTGCACCTTCTCCTGCTCCTGCTCACAGCCCATGCCCCTCAAGCACAGGGGCTGCCCTTGCCAACGAGCTCGACCAAGGAATACGTCAACATGATGATGAGGGAAATTGAGAGCATCCTGAACAAACCGCCTTTGCCTCCACAAGTGAGTAGCTGGGACAAGGTTGGCACAGGGTGGGGACAGGCAGGCAGGTGCCACAGTCCAGCAGGACTCATGGGCTTTCTCTCTCTCTTCCTTTACAGGAACCCTTGGACGTAAATGAGATACACATCCTGAACGTAAGCTCAGCGCCGTACTTGGGCACATCTGGGTCCCAATCCACCCCCTGCCTGGCATACCTCAGACATGTCATGCCACTTTGCCTAGCCTCAGTTTTTATATCTGTAAATAGGGTTAAAGCACCTATTTCAGTGGGGTTATTATGAGAATTAAATGGCACAATGTGCATAAAGTTCCCAGGTCAGTGTGGTGCTTAACAGGTGTTCATTGTATTTCCCAGCCATAGCTATAATATGAAATGGTTTTTTTGTTTTTTGTTTGTTTTTAATTAAAAAATGAAAAGGCAGCTCTAGGTGAACAATACCAAAGGCTTTAAGCTCACTTTTGGGGGACGGGGAGCAGCCTCTGGACTGGCAGACTAACATTCCTCCGTGAACTTGCCTGCTTCCTTCCTTTCCCTTAAAAACTGAGTTATGTTTCTGCTCTCACCAGCCCTGGGCACTATCATTTATAGTTATTTTTCTAGCTGCAGTTGGCTTTAGTGATTATCTCACTTGCGTGCATTTCTTGGGTCAAACAGGAGGCTGAATCTCTGCTGAGTTTATTGGCCGTTTGTGTTTCCCCT
Source organism: Pteropus vampyrus (assembly GCF_000151845.1). Classification (NCBI taxonomy): domain Eukaryota; kingdom Metazoa; phylum Chordata; class Mammalia; order Chiroptera; family Pteropodidae; genus Pteropus; species Pteropus vampyrus. The sequence goes on from NW_011888855.1 coordinate 3,969,734, forward strand.
TTTAGGCACGTGCAGTTCACATGCTGCACCCACTTCCGTGCTGGAGTCTCTGCGATTGTCTTCCTGATTCCTAAGACCCCTTAACTCAGTCAAGGCTTTAACCCTGTTATCTGGCCTCTGGGCTGCAAATATTTCCCTTGGCCAGCCCTCTACCCTTTGTAGAGCTCCTTTTGAAAAATGCTGTTTCCCTAAGTGCAGAGAGGTCCACCTAGGCCCTCTAGAGGCTCTGGCGGAGGGAAGTATGCCTTGCTATGGTATGCTCTCACCTCTATGCCGGTGCCCTTTGAGGGGATAACCTGGGCAAGGAGATGAGGAGGGGACTGTCCAAGGATGTCCTTGAAAGAAGTCTTAGAAAGCTGTGGGGACGACTTCAAGCAGGCCATGGGAAGGATACTCTCTAATTTCCCCCTCTTACATGTATTCTTTGTCCCCTTAGAATGAGGCCTTTCTGATGCTAAACCTGGATACCTTCCTGGAAGCTACCAAGAATTTGCAGGATAAAGGAATGAGAATTGGGAAAATTCTTGAGGTCTGTAAAGCTGTCTGAGGGGTTTTGGGATTCATGCCTTGGCCCTGCCCTCCCTCTGGGGAGGAGGGTAGCAGGGCCTGCTCCTTTTCTCTGACTGTCTGCCTTGGTCTCTTCCCACAGAAACTCAAAGAGACAATCTCATCCGCCCCCATGACCACGGTAAGCTACCCACTAAGATGGCCCTGCAGGTGGTGCTACCAGCCATAACCTGACCCCCAGCCTGTCATCTGTCTTCCACCCCAGCCTCATCTAACACTACTTTCCTGGTTTCTTTACAGGAAGAGCCAATCTATATCAAGAAAGGTAACTGGGACGATTTCTGGAGGAAAATGACTAAATATCTGAACTTCCTTCAGAACTACCTCAAGAAGTCCTAGAATTTTTGGTTCCATGTCCAGCTACCCCTCAGGCCTTCTCACCACAGGGCCTTGGGGCCTCGGGAGCAGCAGAACACGTGAAGACTCTGGGGTGTCTCTCACACAGTCCGGGACTGGAAGGGTTTTGTTTTCTTCTGTGGAGTCAGAGGAATTGTTAATTATTAATTTCTGAAATGTGCAGTCCCATTTAGCCTTTTGCGATTATCTTCTCGGTTTTATTCTATCAAGATTATTTATTTATGTATGTATTTATTTATTACCTTATGCAATGTGAAGTGTATTTATTTTAGCAAAGGAGCCATGTCCTGTTCCTTCTGAATAAGAGTCAAGAGGGGGATTCAAGGGCATCTTTATCTGTATCTCAGATTTTGAACCAGTTTCTATGCATCTGTGAAAATAAACCATACTCTGAACAACTGCTTTGTTGTGAGTGTCTCAGTGTGACTCAGGTCTTAATAAGTTTCTTGCCTGATAATTTAGCAGCCCTCTCCCACCTCCTCCCACCTCCTCACCCCTCGCCCCTCAGGCTGGTCAGATACTCAATGTTCCAGGCCTCAGGATCTGTGGACCTTGCCCATATCCTTAGGATAGGATAAAGGCCTTCTTCCACCTGTGCTTCTCTTTCCTTACTCTCACAGCTATGGATTTCCTCAATGCTCCAGCCAACAGAAGCAGAGTGGCTTCCTATATGAACCACCTGTTTCCTACCTCTAAACCTTTACCCATACTGTCATCTCATCTCACATGCTCTGATCCTGACTCGGCATGGTGAATTCCTGCTTCAGAGACCAACTCAAATGCTCTCTGACTGAGTTGTCCACACTACTCCAGGACGGACGGCACTACTTTCCTCCCAAAACTTGAAGTTCATACACTCAGCAAACAGTGGCTGAGCACCCATATACCAGGCCCTGTATTGGATGCTGGGGATCTGGCAGTGAACTAAACAGGTGCAAGAGGTCCAAGGAAGGTGCTTTAGACTGAATCTTCTGGGAAGGAGGTGACATATTGGTTTAAACCTGAATGACAAGAAAGTGTCAGCCGTGTGGCAATCACAGAGGATAGAGCTCTAGACAGAGGGAGCAACACAGTGTAACCATCCGGAGACTGAAATGGGCTGAAAGCATTCATGGAACAAGGGAAGACCTGTAGTAGGAGTGAATTTTGTAGGGGGCCCACAGCTCCGCCTCAGCCTCTCTCCCCTCCCTCCTCAGGCCTAAGTCCTGTGTTAGTGGCCGATCACTACAGGAGGTGAGGGTCAGTGGTCAGGCCAGACACAGACCTGATGTGGGGAGATCAGAGGGAGTGGGAGAGGGAGAATAGCATAGCCAGAACCCAAGGTAGGAGTGGTGGTGGTGACAGTGGAGGTGACACACTTGAGAGTAGGATGGGCCTTTTCAGATGTTCTGGGGGCTCATCATTGCCCTTCCTATAGAATACTCCAGCCTGCTCCAGGTTAGACTGAGATGAACATGGACCTGGCCCACTCAGGCTCACCCTTGACTCCAAACCCCAGACCCTGCCTGGGGCTGGCAAAACCAGGCCCAAGCACATCCCTGGGCTGAGGCCCAGAACCAAGTGGTGCTCAGTCCCCCATCAAATTGGGGCATTTCTACATCAAACTCAAGCACCTGCAGGGAGACGGCTGATGATCACCTGACCCAATGGAAGGCCCTGGGGTGCTTACCTCTCCCTTGCAAGTCTGTCAGTTTTATAACCTACCCCCGCCCCACCCTGCCCAAACACATACATCCCCTTCTACCAACCTGCACAGATAGGCCTAGTATCAAGTCTATAAGTCCAGTTGCCACCAGGAGGCAGCAAAGCCCCACAGTAAATTCAAGGATGGCCAACAGAAAGCCAAAGTTCCCTCCTTCCCAAATTCAAGGTGCCTCTTCAGCAGAAAAGTAGACTACCTCAACCAGGAATTTTACTTTGATTTTTGAAAATTATAACTTTTCATTGGGAAAGAAATATGAGAGAGCATATATGCTCTTTAACTGAAAAACTTGGAAATACAGGAAAATAAAGCAAAGAGAAATTCCCAGGAAGGCGAGGGCCTAAGAAGAGAACTCAGCAAGGCATCACCCACTTCATGCCACCATGTAAACCTTCTTACTCCAGGAAGCGGCTCTGCTTCCCCACCATGGCCTCGAATCTGTGTTTGACTCAGTTCAACAAACACCATGAGGACCCTTCATGGCTTGCCCAGGCTGGGGCAGTGTTGGGGAGACAATGAGTCAGGCTTCTGGGGACCTCTTGGCCTGTCCAGTTGGCCCAGCACAGTGTGGTGGGGGTTACTGCAGACGAAGCGATGGACAGACGGCTGTGGATCTCATCAGAGGTGCTTCCCACAGGAGGTGATGCACAGGACATTGAGAAAGGAGTAGCGGTTTGTCAGGAAGAGAGAGGTTTGTCAGGCAGATGGCACTGGGGGCAAGGGTATGGAGGTCTAAGAATTCAGGGAGAGCTGGGGAATCTAGGCAGTTTATAGGACTAGAGTGTGAGTGCCAGGTTGCCAGGAGGAGGCAGGTCCCCTAGAGATCCCTTGGTCACCGCCTTTGCCCCTGGAGCCAAGCCACTCCTAGCCTCAGGCACCTTTGGATATCAGCCTGGTTCCCTCTCCTGGCTCCTCCCTCCCTCATCCCAGGTCAGCCCACCCTGGCCTGGCTGCTGTGGAGACAGCAGGACTGGATAACCACGGCCTGAGGAGTTATGGGTGTATGGAGGAGGAGAAATAGGATGGAGCCACATCAGAGATAGGATGGCTGTGTTTAAAGCCAATAGGAAGGAGCCAGGACAGAGTGAGAGAGATGATGGAGGAAAGAGGGGCCAGCCAAGTAGAACAGGATCCTTGGGCTTACTGTGGGAGGGAGGGAGAGGCAGAGGTATTGCAGAATAGAGAGGAGGGCTGAGTTATTTCTCATCAGGGGCCAGGGCTCAATTTTCCCTTTGGAAACCTCAGATCAGGCTCACGGAGGCAGAGATGAATCAGGCAAAGATGCTGCTGCTCTCCTGGACTAAGGAGAGATGACCCAATGAAGTCATTGTCTTACATACAGAGAAACTGAGGCACAAAGAAATTAGGAGTCTGACTGCAGAGAATCTGAATCCTCAAGCCACAGTGCTTCGGCCAATGCCTACTGAGGCCCAGGGCCCACTGGGGGTCTCCCCTTGATTGGATCCAGGCCTCCAGAGGTACTTGCTGGCTCCACAGACCTCCTGGTTCTAGCCCCAGGGGCACGCAGCACAACCATGGTGCCTCGGCTCCATCCTCCATCCACCATACCACCATATGTTTATTGTCAAAATCCTCTACATGCCACCTGTCTTTCCTCCCATCCAGCATGTCCCTCCCACCCACATATACACAACGGGACTTAGAGCTTGGCCCCTGTGCTCTTGTCCCTGTACCCCTAATCCCACACCTCATGGAGCTTTTGAGAGAGACAACTGGCTCATAGCCATCACCTGCAGTCAAGGCCTTCTCCCTTTTACCCAGGTCCTAGAAGACCCCAGGCTCAACTTCCACCTCCAGCCTTGGCTCATACTGTGACACCTCCCTTTCCCTTCTATGAGCCCTCCCTGCTCTCCCAGGTCCTTGGAATCCTCGTCTGAGGCCTCTCACCTCTTCAGGAGGTGTGCCCTCGACCCCAGCTGCCCCTGGAACTTCTTTTAGCAGACACTGGGTGAGCTTCTTGGCTCATCCCTGCCCTGGAGGATACATGGGCTATGCCATAGACCAACCAGATGCAGCCAGGAACAGCACACTATGCCAATGAAGATGTACACTCCGACGTGGGCTGTGTCAGGAAGGTATAGAGAGGGAAGCCCCCTGGTGGGGGAGAGACAGCATGGCCAGGGCAGGTGCAAGGGGATACAGCCACAGCACAGAATAGGAGGAGCACCTGGGAGTGGTGAGTGGGCTGGTGGGCTATGGGCTGCAGAGCGCTGAGAGTAAGGGCCCACACTGGGTGATGGTGGTGGGTGCTCTTCCCTCCTCCTTCTAGAGTTTGTCCTGATCCCCGTGGGCCAGGCTGGGCCCTCCTGAGCATGAGTAATAAAACAGTGGAGAGCCAGTGCTGCCCCTTAAAGGAGCTATGAGCCTTGGATCAGAAAGCAGGGCTGAAACACCTAGCCAGGCCCACATCAGTGGGTGACTCCTTGTTCTTCTCAGGCTAAGGGCCAGACTCAATGGCTGTTTGTTCCTATAAGCCAGAGCTCTGAGCCTCTGGTAGCCTGGGACCACCTCCTTCCAGCCAGGACAGGAGTCTCCTGTCCTGGTGTTCTCAGTTGGCTCTTTCTAGGAAAATCCATGTGATCGAGTCATTTCCTAGTCAGCCGACCTCAGCACACCCAAGCTGCCCATCATGGTTTGCCTCCTGGGCTGGGTATGGGGAGGCATTGAGGCACTGGGGAAGGGTTTGCACAGGGAATCCTAATCATGGAATCCTAAATCCATCCCTATCACCAGGGCAGAAGAAGGCAAAGGAACCGAGGCTGGGGAGCAGCACCCAGTCAAGCAAAACAGAAAACATCTCTCCATGCAGCCCAGCACTCTACTGCAATCCACAAACTGGGCCTCCAGCCCTTGTGGAGATGAGTCAACTGGGGTTCCGAGATGGGAGTCACAACTCCAGGTCATGTGGTGGGGAGTGGCCAAGATTGAAGGCAAGGCTATCACCTCCAACTCTGTATTCATCAGAGGCAGCTGCTGTGACCCCAGGAGGCTACAGCAGGGGACTGGGTACGCCCCTCCTGGGATGTGGCTGCGGGAGAAGGAATGGGTGTATGTTATGAAGAGAGAGTTATGAGTTGGTGGCCCTAGCGCTGGTAGGAGAGATCCCCGAAGACCTCCTCCAGCCATCCCATAAACACTTTATGAGTTTCTCCTCTACCCCCTGCAACTCCTAACTCATTGTCAACTTTATCACTACTGCGGGGCCCTCAGTAAGTGGGGGAGTTGCTCAGAGAAAGAAAGGGATGCATAACAGGGAGAAGTGGCCTTGAAGCTCAAGGCCAGGGCCCTCTGTGACCTGAGGAGTCAGAAGCAAGAGACGTGCTTACCAAACAGGGCCTCAGTGAGAGTCCAAGGGAGGCTGGCACTTCAGAAAAGTCCTGAAGGAAGCTCATTCCAGAACCATCTGTCCTGCCCACATGGAAAACTGCATCTGCAACTTTAGTTCTGGTGTATCAGCTCCAGAGGGAAGCGGGTGTGAGAGCTGAGCACAGGTCCCCAGGCTCCCACCCAGCACCTTGGCCTGGACTCCAGCCTGACATAGAGGGCAATGAGGGGCACCCGCAAGACTGTGGAAAGTTGTAAAGGCATCTAGTCTAATGATTTCTTCTCCTTTTCATTTTTAATGTGGCCCAATAGCTCTTTCCCAAGAAGGCAGATAAAGGCAGTGGCCCCTTCTGGATGCTTGATGACACTCTCAGCTGGGGATGAGGCTAGGAGACAGAGACTCATATGTGGAGGATGCATTTTCAGCTCTGGAGGTAGTACTTGGGTAGGCAGGTGGGAGGCATAGGCGGGGGAAGAGCCTCAAGATGGGGAAGACTGTACCCATGGGGTGTCCTTGGCCTGAGTGTGCCATTGCTGAGTCCTGGACAAGTAGTAAGGAAACTCCAAGAACCAAGAAATGAAGGGAAAAACGCGGTCTCATCGTCCTTATTCAATCTTAGAAGTTGGCATCCTTGGACACTCCCCAAGGCCTGACTCACTCCATGAAGCCCTCCGGTGCTGGGAACTTCCTCTTTATCAATAATGTCCAAATGTCTGGACTCTGACCTCTCCCTGACATCTGGGTCCATGGCCTACAACTGACTGAGGTCTCCTGGCCCAAACCTCTCTGCCTACCTTAGGCCTCCCCAATCATAGCAAATGGCCTTGCTTTCTACCCAGCTGCCCGAGCCATAACTCCAAGTGTCAGTGACTCCTCACTCACCTCCTGTCCCAAGACCACATAACCGACAAGACCCCTTGAGGCCTTCGTTTAACTTAGTTCGCTCCTATTTCATGACCACCCCTCCTGGCCGTTCATTCTCTGTGTGCATCTTGGATGGTGCTCTTAACACTGTGCCTAGAAATCTGGGCCTTGTCCTCCCTGTCCTCTACTCAAAGTGACCACCATATGTGAGGTCTGAACACAGGGGGCTTCAAGATGGGACATACATGGTGGGCCTTTCTGGAAGTTTTGCCGTATGGACAAAGAGTCCACACATGGTTGGGAGTTAACTACCCTCAGACCCTACCAGATCAGTCAGGACTCACCAGCACCAGGGTCTGCGGACATTTGACGAGCAGGACCATAATGGGGTTTGGCCTGAACAGCCTGGCCTTTTGGAGGTGTACCTCTGGGGACCTAGGCACAGGAGATGTAGAAGGGGTCGACCTGGAGCTGCTACCACAAAGGCCAGAGATGTTGCTTTATGTGCCTGGTGTGGCCTGGAATGACCTGAACCCCCTCCCAGAGATAGACGAGCCACTCATGGTGCTGTCCTTGCTCTGGGGTCTCCCAAATCTGGCTGGAGGCTGGTCTCGCTACCTCACCATATCTGTCCAGAAAGGTGCTATCTGGGGCAAGTGGCAACTGTCCCTGAAAACATCAGCAAGGCTAGTCCTCTGCCCAGTTTGGGCTTCAGATACCTCCCCAAGTGATGGGGAGAGGAGAGGAAGGGTTGAAGCACTGCATATCCCTGGGAGAATCCCCCACAAAGTTTTCTGGGGCAGGTAAGTTTCCTCTGTGAGGCAACGATAATTACACCCATTATACAGAAGAGGAAGCAGAGGCTCAGGGAGGAGGAACTTTCTTGGGCTACCCAGGGGTCAGTGGCAGAAAGCCCAAGACTGAGACATAAAGAAGCCTAGGTGGCAGGCTCGGCTGGGGAAATTCTGCTTTTGGCCCTCAGGGCTTCCCTGGGATAGTCACAAGCCACTTTAGCTTTCCTGCCAACACCTGGAGAAGTCTCCCTTTCGAACTGTCCTGAGGGGGATGTCCCTTTGCTGTTCTAGCCAGGTGACCAGTATTTCCTGGTTTTCTGATCCCTGAGATAGTAGAAAACATTAGGGGAGCAGGGATGAGTTTGGGTTCAAATCCAGTCTCTGTCATCATTGACTATTTGGGCCACCAGTACAAGGACCTCCACCAAAGGGAAGGTGACTTCAGCTGAGATGTCCATGGAGAGGTCCCACGAGATGTGAGGCACTCAGAGGCCAATTTCCTTCCCCTTGTGATAACTGTCTGGGGTGGCCACAAGCCTATTTCCTCCAGTCTGTGGGAAGGACACTCAGAGGAAACTCCTTCCAGAGAGTTTTCTCCTGACCCTGTGGAAGGAACCTAAAGAGGAGTCACACCGTCCATCACAGTCCTGCCCCTGCCCTCCCACAGTCCCCCTGGGGCCCCTGAGTCAGGGAACTGACTAGACACTATCACTGCCACTTTCCATGCGTGCAATCTAGGAATGCCTGCCCATGTCATGGCCTCAGCCCTGATGTCATCTTTCCAGAAGAAAGATGTACGCCTGCCCACGAACCTTATCACCAAACTCACAGAAAAGACCTCTGTCCTTTGTGTGCTGACTTCGATGCCCACAGAGCATGCTGTTGGCATGGACCTCTCCTTGTGGCCCCTGCCTTATCTCCTTTCCTGCTCTCCCAGGGCCTGGGCCACTGGCCAGACTTCTGCCCAGCTATCATGCCCCTGACTCTTAAATACCACTGTTCTGGCTCTCAGCCCTTCTTCTTGAATAACCCTCTGTGGCTTACCGATCACATGGACATGGACCGCCCCAGGTCTGTCCCTGCACATATAGCCTCAGAATTGCCAAACCTTTCCATGGGCCCATAGACCCTGCAGACCTGCTCCTTTGTCCCCTGGGTCCCCACCTTAGACACCTGGAGAATAGTTCTAACTCTTCTTACTGACATCCAAAAGCACCCTTTGGGGAAGGGAGTGAGTAGGTTGATCTTGTTTCTCCATCCATAGCACTACGAAGTCCATAAAGGCAGAACCCTGTCTGTTTTTCATCATCCTTGTATCACCCTTGCCTGCTGGGACCAAGTAGATGCTCAATAAATATTGAATGAATCAGTCCATTACATCACCAATTCTTCCCAAGATTCTACCTCCTACATCTCTCTGGAACCTGCTTCCTCTTCACCATACCTGCTCTTCAAACCCTCTGCCTTTGTGCACTCTAAGTGCTTTCCCCCATCCCACCTTGCCCCTCCCTCCAAAACCTGACTCGCCCAACTACTCTACTTGTCCTTTCAGGGTATACGGGAAGGCAGCATCTCCCGGGAAGCTCTCTGGTCTCCTTGAACTCCCAAGCTGAGAGAAGTGATTCCTTGGAATTCCTCAGCACTGAACTTCCCCCATCCCAGCCTGGAACACACAGTGGGAGTGTCTACAGCTGTCTGTTGCCCCAGCAGACTGAGACTCTCCAGGACCAGATGTGAGGGTCAGTGGGAAAGTCCCATCTACCTTCTCTCCAGCACAGGGCCTGGTGCAGACTGGAGAATTTTGTTGACTAACTGTCAACTCATTTCCTGGAGAAAAGTGACCATCTCAGAGGGCCCACACCAGCTCTCTGCCTCTCTGGCACTAGTTTAGTTGCCGACTATGACCTCCACTTCCCACCACCCAGCCTCCAAGGCTGTCTGACACAGATCTCCACTCTGTGTGGCATCTAGCATCCCTGATCTCCTTTTGCCCTCTGAGAGCTCCCTGTAAGGGACGGAGCAGAAGCCTCATAGAAAAGGTGGAGGAAGGGCCAAGGCCCGGACATGCCATACTCTCACCCCCAGCCTGCCCCTCTAGGAACGTTCCACCAGGTTCAGAAGAGCAGGATGGCTTTATGGTGGGCCTCAGCTGTGCAGTGAAACTTTTCAGGTCCTGCAGCCCCAGTACTCAGTTCAGAGTTCTACCTACTCTTGAGGGCTGTCCATTTGAGCCCAACAGATATCCTGGCTTTTGTCCTACCCCATCAGTCTAGGCTGAATCAGCCTCTGGGACCCAGAAACATAGCACCCAATGTGGAGGGCTTCTCTCATATCAGAGTGGCACCTGCAGAGGCATGGGGGCTCACACAAATGACCTCATGTAAAATGCATCCCCACAATACACCTGTAAGTACAGACACATCCAACCACACAGGCACACCGACACTCGGAAAGGATCCATACCCCTGCAGCCATGAAGCTCACAGCATGGGGTGGCAAACACAAACATGTGCTGTCTGAGGTGGTGGGGAGATGGATGAAAAAGGTGAAAGAGAATAAGAGGTATATAAACTCCCAGTTACAAAATAAATAAGTCCCAGGGATGTAATGTACAGCATAAGGAATATAGTTAATAGTATCCTAATACCTTTGTATGGTGTCAGATGATTACTAGACTTAGTGTGGTGATCATATCATATGGTATATAAGTGTCAAATCACTATGTTGTACACCTGAAAGTGACATAATATTATATGCCAACTATCTTTAATAAAAAAAATTTAAAAACAAACAAAAAAACCCAACCTCGTGCTGTCCTCTCCAAACTCCATTGTGAAAATCAAACACTTGTCAGACCCTCAAGAGCCTGTGGCTTTCCCAGAAGCAGTTCCTGTTCCACAGAGAGGCCTCTGGAGCTGAAAGTAGGCACGGGCAGGGGACATGTGGGAAATTAAGCCTGGAAGACCTTGTTAGAGAGGACATTGTCCCCTGTACCTGGTGTGGATCCAGCCACGACCCCGCAACAAGCCCCTGAAGCTCCTGGCACCTGCCAGGGACTGTAGGTAGGAGTGCAGTACCCACCTTGGGGAGGCAATCTGCCCTGCAGCGGGGGGTGAGGCTCAGAGGGAAGAGTCACTCAGCTAGGTGGTGCTGGAGCCAGGATTCACACTCAGAGTTCTGACCCACCCCAGCTGAGAGTCTCAACTCACCTCTGCAGTGTGGGGGGTTGAATATGGCTGCGTAAACTAGGATTGGCTGTCAGATGGGATCTCACAGTGAAGGAATACTCTGCAATCTTGCTGGCTGAACAGACACATGGTTGTCATTCCCTCTGCTCACAGGGGCTGTAAGGAAGAGGTCCCTGGTTGAGCAGAGCTTGCTCACTGCTCTGGGTTCTAGGCTGGCGCCACGGTGAGCTATAAAGGACTGTGCCATTTGGCTGGAATCTGCCTAGGGGGACAGTGAGGCAGGCCTGTGAGAGTCCTCCTCACACTCAGTTCTCTCACTGTGGCCAGAGGCGCCGGCTCTAGAAGGGAAGGCTGGGATTGGAATGGGCCCCAGGGTGGGCACAGCCAGCCTAAAGCCCTCTTGGGGTAACAGGCAGGATGGAGAGCCTGGGAGTAGGCGCTTGGTTGAGTGTCTCCCAGGCCCTGCCCTGGCCACTCCAGGCCATGAAGTCCAAACTGTGCCCAGAGGTCCCTCAGAGGGATGTGGCAGCTTCAGCAGGCTGTCAGACTGCCTAGGGAGGGCTGGAGAGCAGACTCAGGAGGCGGGCGGGTGGGCTGCTGATTCTTGGAAGGGCTCATTAATGAAAACCCCCTATGGTGACCACCTGGGGGAAAGGCTCACCTTTCCCATGTGTAGCTGATAAGGGCCAGGAGATTCCACAGTTCAGGTAGTTCCCCCACCCTCCTGGTGTTTTGTGGTCACCATTAATCATTTCCTCTAACTGTGTATATAAAAGCTCTTTTGCCAGTGAGCCCAGTACTCAGAGAGAAAGGCTAAAGTCTTCAGGAGGATGTGGCTACAGAACCTGCTTCTCCTGGGCACTGTGGTCTGCAGCATCTCCGCACCCACCCGTCCACCCAGCCCTGTTACCCGGCCCTTTCAACATGTGGATGCCATCAAGGAGGCCCTGAGCATTCTGAACCACAGTAATGACACCGCTGATATGATGGTGAGTGAGAGAGGGAGTGCAGGTCATGCCTTGGCCACCTTGCTGGTCCACCTCGCGGGTCCGGACTAGCCCTGCCTGGCAGCTCGATAACACCACCTTTTCCTTTTCTATAGAATGAAACTGTAGAAGTCGTCTCTGAAATCTTCGACCCCCAGGTAAGATGCTTGTCTCTGCCTTGGGGATGGCTCCACTTTAGATGATCCTCTAAAGAGAAAGGGCTATGAACTTTCTCTCCATTCAGCTGGCTGCCAAGAGGAGGTATGCTCAGAAGGCCCCTGGCCTTTGCCCTTGTGGCAGTCACATGAGCTCCTTTATTATCTGAGTAGCCACAGACAGACATAGCATTCAAGGGGCCAAGGGTCACCAGGGGACAGGTGGGTAAGCAGTGATTAGTTTATGAGACAGGGGCTGTGGGCTTGGCACACTCACTATGCCCTGAGACCAAGCCCTGTGGAGACAGGGTGATGGCTACAGAGGGGCACAGAGGGGTTTTAGAAACAAGCCTTGCTTATTCACACAGCATGTCTGGGCAATGCCCTGCCCCTTCTCCCTGAATGGTTGGGGGATGGTAACCACCTTTCCTAGGGGCTGAGACCCTCTAGTGATGCCAGGCCAAGGGAATGTGGCTATGCTGACTAAGGGTAGCTTGAGTTGAGTGGTGAAGAGGAATCAGATTCATGCCTGCAGTGGACAGGGGGACAGGGCAGTATGTATGACTGGACCTGCCTGAGACTAGTTGGAAATCATTCTGTGCCCCTCCTGGGCCCTAATCTTGGAGAATGGGGATGAGAACAGGAAGAAGTGATGGAGAGGACACTTGGCCACTACTTACCACGGAATGGACTTTTTCCACAGGAGCCGACATGTGTGCAGACCCGCCTGAAGCTGTACACACAGGGCTTGCGGGGCAGCCTCACCAGGCTCAAGGGCCCCTTAACCATGATGGCCAGCTACTATGAGCAGCACTGTCCCCGTACCCTGGTGAGTGTCCATGCCTGGGCTCCAAGCAGAAAAGTCTCATCTAGGAATTGGTAGGGAGAGACCTTTGGGTGTGGCTGTTCAGGATCCCAAAGGGTTTCTGAGTCAACTGATCTGTAACGATTAGACCCTCCAGAGAGGGAGCAGCCCAGCTCATTTTCAACTCTAGGAGCTAAGGCATAGAACTCTGAAGCTGGCAGGGCTCCCTAGTGGGAGCTGCTCTGTTCTTGCCCTTGTTGTCATTAATGAGGTCAGAGGTGAGGCAAACCCAAGGAAACGCAGGGCTCGCCTAAGATAAAGAGGAAGTTCCTGGGCACAAGTGCCACCTCCTGGCAAGACTTTCCCTTGGCCCTTCAAGGGGCTCCTGGATTGCATGGAAGCAGGAAGGGAGGCATATCCGGAATGTAAAAAGGTCCCAAACACTCCTTTCCTGTGAAAAGTGAGTGAAGCTTGTGGCCATAACTCCTACCCTGTCCTTTCTGGGCTTTCAGAGCCAACCTTAGCAGCCAAGTTGCTCTGTGCTGGCCTGGGACCAAAGAGTCAGCGGCCTAACTGCCCAGCAGACCAGCCTCAGGCTGGCACTTTGTCAGGTCCCTGGCCCCAGCTGCCACTGGTAGAGCTGTGCACCCTTTGGATAACACATAGGTGGCAACATGTAACCTGACCCAGGTCAGCAGGTGGACCCCAGATGGCCTTCTGGCCTCTGAGTTCCAAGAGGCAGCACATAAGCAAGCTAGTGATGCCCCCACATTACCTACTTGTGTCTAGACTCAAGTTTTCTTTTTCTTTTTTCTTTCTTTTGCTTTAAGGAAACTTCCTGTGCAACCCAGATTATCACCTTGAAGAATTTCAAGAAGAACCTGAATGACTTTCTACTTAACATCCCCTTTGACTGCTGGGAGTAAGTGCAGAAGTGAGGCAGACCAGTTCCAGAGCTAGCCCTGGGAGCTTACCTCACAGACCACTGCCCTCCCACCCACAAGGAGCCCAAGAAAACTCAGCGCTTGCCTAAGATCTTCACCTTAGAGGGACCACAGGGTGGACCTGTGCCACGGGGGCCACAGATTTGCTCTGAGCCATGCTGACCCATACGGGTGTCCTAGAAGGGAGGAAATTTTTACATCGGCAGGGACCAGTAATATTTATTTATATATTTATGTATTTTAATATTTATTTATTTATTTAAGTTCACACTTAATATTTATTACAGATATTTTATCATAATAATAAATTATTACAAATCTGTTCTTATTTGTGTAGTGTTGCAGTTGTTTTCATCATAAGCAAATGCTAGAGGTGCTCTCCTCCCCACAGGGCAGGGAGGGGAGGAAGCAGGGAGGTGGGGGAAGGGGCAGGGGCACTGTTAGAGGGGCAGTGCTATTGAGCAGAGGGGAGGGGAGAGCTGGCCTCGGCACAGCGTTTTGCATACCCGGATGTGCTTCCTGGAATGCTCAAGGCTCCCACCCCAGAGGGAGGTTTCCAAGTTCACTTAGAAATCCAAGGGACCCAGCCAGCCAGTGGGAAACCTGCTCCAGAGAAGGGGCATCATCCTTCCCAGGGAGGCCTGGGGTTTGCTCGAGCTTGGCTGGTCGCTGGTTGAGTAGGTACCCCCTAAGGTCAGACGAAGCACCAATGCCCCTCAGAGACTACACCCTGCCCCTCAAGCTCAGGGCTCCGACCACTCCTAAGATGAATCAGCAGATGGACTAGCCAGCTGTTCAGGGGGAAAAACCAAACCACAGGGGTCAGAACTCAGCATATTTACCAAACATTCCCCAAAATGGGTGATCTTAATCTTGAGAGTCAGAATGTAAATTCGTAATTTGTTGGTACATGGCTATAGTGTGGCATTTTTCTGAGCTGGTTTTGTTTTCACATGAAGTTTTGCATCCATACATCTCCTAAATTCATAGCCTTTGGGATGAGAGCATAGCAGCTCTCCTCCCTCTCCCTGCTTTGCCAACAGTGCTGGAGGCCTTGTTCCTGAACCTGTCCTCCCTCCCTGCATATCCCTCCTGGGGACTGTGAAGAAGTGGGTATGTCTCCAGGTGTCAGGTAGGCAGTGGGGTAGGGGGAGTCCTCTTCCTAACAGGTAGGCCCTACTGGCTCTCCCTCCATCTCACCTGCTCTCTCTGGACAGCACCAATCCTGGCCAAAGACCTGTCCCACATGCTGGCAGAAAGGTCAGGACTCTGCGATGTGAGTATGAAATAAAATCTCAAAGACCACGCCTGAGTTTCAACAAACACAAGAATCCATGAAGTGTACTGTGGTCATAGAAAATGCATGAAAAGCACATCTCACCCAGCGATAAGGTCCCCTCTATCTCCCACGTAAGTTGGTGATGACTTGATAAGAGAGTTAGCGTTTCCTTAGACTCACATATATAGGTACCCCCTCCCCACAGAAATGCTGCCAAGCCCAGGGCTCGGATCAGCTTGGAGCCACTCTTAAGTCATACCATGTACCTGTATATACTCCTGGCTTGTGTGCTCTGGGGCTTGGAGAGCCATTCTGCCCTGATGAAGACAACCAGCGAGTCTCTCTATGACAATCACACAGCGGTCTGTGCTGAGATTCAGCATGAACTTACATCTGACAACATTACATACAAGGTAAGTCTGGATTTTCATTAAACATCACTTGGCTCTCAGTGGCCCTTTGTGTTTCTGACCAACTTTTCCTGCTTCCAGGGTTCCTTTGAAAGGCCCCAGAACACCAGTAAGGTAAGCAGCAGTCACCACATGGACCTTTCTGACCACATTTCAAAGGGATAACCCCAGTTGGCACCTAGGGCAGATATGCAAACAAAAGATATTGGAGAGGGAAATCTGGGGAGAAAGCTGAGAGTTTGAGGATGGTGCCTCCCACCCAGTCAACAGATGAAGCAATGGTCAGGTCCTAGGCTTTGCTGGGCTCTCTGCTCACCATCCTAGGTCGGCCCTGGGTCTGAGGAGAGACCAGACACCAGCTGCACAGCTTGCAGTGCCCACACCTCTCCTGTAGGAGAATTAGGGTAGGGCCTGAATGTGAGTCCAGGGCTCCATCTGGCCAAAGTGACTAGGGATGGATGAGGCTAGGGGTCAGCTGGTGCTCTGCTGTGCACCACCAACATCCTAGTGCCCCTAACCCTGTTTCAGGAGTCATGCTATGGGGAATTTATAAAGGACTTCATCTCCACCTTGAACAAACTTCTTACAAAATATGACGATAATCACCTACGAAAGGTTTATAAGAACATGAAGGAACTCCCCCAAATTTGCACAAAGCTACAGGTAAGTTGCTGTTTGTTCTTAGGGGAACCTGGGACATCATTTTTCTTATTATCATAAACAGAGGCCCAGCAGGGCAAAGGGCATCTTATGGCCCCCACTTGCCACATGTGAAGCCTGTGGTACTACTTTCCAATCCAAAAGAAGCCCACTTGCAGACAGGAGCTAGGACTTAGGGGAGTGAGAGCTCAGAGGTCATGCTGAAGGTTTCTGTCATGCCCTCTGCCAAGCCCCCCACACAAGGGTCAGTGTGAAGCAGGTCTGAGATGAGTCAGAGCAGGTCTTGTCATAGACTCAGCCTGGGGAGAGGGAAGTGCCGCTCAGTGCTAACCCAGATTGGGCAGCCAGTCCAAGCTGGCTCTGGTTTGCCCTGCCCTTAGGGCCCCTTCTGGGCAATGTGGAGATGGGCAGTGGTTTGCGGGGGCATGTTGTAGGAAAACATGACTGAGGTGCTCCTCTCTCTTTGCCCACTGCTTGCATAGTCAGTCCCCTGCGTGCTCTCATCCTGCTCATCCTCATGTTCCTGTCCTGGGCAGCTATGGGACCTGCCCACATGCTGCTGGCTTTCTCCCCAGGGCCATGGATGGACCTCAGACAGCTGGCCTCCAATGCCCTCCCTAAGACAGATGGGGAGGGCCTGCTGAGCTACCCCCTAGGGGATGGGAGGGTTACTACGTGACCCTTTTGGCTGGGAGAACAGAGTTTGCTTTTATTTTTTTTCTGCTGAGAAGATAAATATATATTTTTTATTTAGCCAACAGAATCACCTAAGAACTGTACTACTGAGATAAGTAATTTCTCACAGTTCAAGAAAGCCTTACAGAATGTTGTCATAGCTATAGAAGGATGGAAATCATGTAAAAAGACCTAGGACAGCCTCTGAGACTCTGTCCTCCCATGGGAGCCTGGTGCACGTGGTTAGAGCTGCAGAAAATGGGATTGAAGGAGCATCAGGAACAACTTACATCGGGGATGGGTGGGAGCTTGCTGGCCCTCGGTGGGCAGACAAGGCTGCAAGTGGGAAATGGAGGGGATGTGCCTGAAGAAATATTTCTGTAACTGATACATCAACACCACTGCCTTAATAAAGCTGGGGTATGGGAATACTGGTGAGTGGGAGTCATGATACAGTCCAGTCTCCTTGGGGCTTGGAGAGATTGGAAGGGGAAGGGAGGTGGGGTTGATGGTAACGTAACCAGGGCTCCAGACCTGGAGGGCCAGGGGTCTCTCAGAAGGAGGGGCCTAGGAGGGTGAGTGGGAAGCCCACCTTATCTGCCCCTGCACTACACCTCCAGTGCTGTGAACACACAGTAGGAGCTCCATCAATGTCTGTGTAGCTTGTTGCTGCCTCACTTGTCCCTGTGTCCCTCAGATCCTTTCCTAGACTGCCTTGCCCAAGCTCGGTCAGCACCCATCCACCCCCAGACCCAAAGGCCAAGCCTCAATACTCAAGGTCCTCCCTCCTTTGGTCTTTACTACAGCTCCTAGGGAGCTCTAAGTTTAATTCACCTCATTGCCCACATTGAGGGTTCAGTATGGCCACAGAAAGGTCAGCTCTGGTTAATGGCTCAGGGGAACTGGGGCCTTCAGGCTACTAACAGAGGACTGAGCACAGTGGGGGACCTGAACAAGGTAGGGCCCACAAGGGCAACGGACAGCTCCAAACCCCCAGCTTCTTCTAGATCAGCAAAGAGCTATCTGGCTTCAAAGTAAAGTCCCTCATATGGCCTGCAAAACTCCTCACAACACACTCCAGTGTCTCCTTGGCATAACGGCCCCCTCCCTGACTATTAATTTCCGAACCCCTGGAGCACAAGGCCCTGCGCATGGGGGATCCGCCAGCTACTTGGGCCCTGAAGAGCTGTCAGACCAGGCTACCGAGCTCTGACCCATTATTCTCAATTCTAACTCTAATCAACTGAACGGTTTATTGGAGGTGAGTGGGATTGTCCCACAATCCAAACAGCTTCCTACTATGGTTTAAACCTCTCAGACCATGAGCTTCTTCACCAAATCAAGAAAGGTAAAAATCTATTGTTCTGGAATATAACTAGGTATCAAGCTGTAACCACAACTTGGCCCAGGCCAGACCTGCAGTCTTCAACATCTACCCACTGACAGACCTTGCCAAGCTGTAAAGCCTCAGTCTGTGCCTGCAGCCAGTGTACAGACCCACCACAGTCCTACCCATCCCCACCCCTCGCTCTATGATTCCTAGGCTACCCCACCTCTAGGGGCCACATCAGGCTAGAGGTCAGCAAGTATGACTGAGAAAAGCTGTCAAATTATCTCAGAACACGGAGGGTGGACCTGTGACTTGGGTTTGGGTGTCAGGGCTAGTATGGGGCCAGGGGTCAAGGGCGGTTTCAGCCCTAAGAAAGACCCCAGTCGAGTCCCCAAGGGCAGTGAGCTCCTGTCCCTTGGGCACACCACACAGGTGCTCAGGGTTCTGAAGATCACTCTTCTGTGACAGGCAGTAGAGTCTGAGGGGTGCATGGCAGGACAGGGTCGCTCAGACCCACCACTTCACTGACCCAGTTTCCTCTTAACTTGAGGCACCTAACAGTAGAAGGTTGGGGGCTTGCATGTACATCCTTGTCATCTCACTGCTGTGTTCGGAACAGCAGAGGATGTATAAGCCTAGCCTACCAGTAGCTTGCTGTGTGACCTTGAACAGGTGCCTCAGTCTCTCAGCCAGAGTCCATAAAGGTGAGGTAGACTCTAGCCCCTGAGGCCAGACCACAGCCTAAGTTCAGGGTCTTTGTCAAGCTAGAAGGCCTCAGGGCATCTAGCTCAACTCTAGGGAAACTGAGGTTGACAGAGAGCCTCTGGTGCCTCTCTTAGAAAACAGGAAAGTTGGGAAGGTATAGGTATGAAGGTGCCTCTCCCGGGAAACAAGAAAATTGGGAAGGTATAGGTGCAAAGGTGGTCATACCACAGTGAAAACTGCCTTCATCTCCCTGACAGCCTTAAGCCCTGGCAAGGTCACCAAACAGCTACCCATGAAGAGATCGTGCATTGAGGGCCACTTGGGTTTTCTATGTGCCCTAGTTTTCCCTCCAACTAGGCTCAGATCTGGATAGTGGTAATGGGGAGCCTGCTGGGGGCTGGGACCAGGTGGGAGGGCCTTTTGGGTACAGCTCCGGAGATCCAGGCAGGCC
The DNA here is from genome assembly GCF_000151845.1 of Pteropus vampyrus. NCBI lineage: Eukaryota > Metazoa > Chordata > Mammalia > Chiroptera > Pteropodidae > Pteropus > Pteropus vampyrus. The sequence goes on from NW_011888855.1 coordinate 3,988,952, forward strand.
TGAGCTCAGAGTTCCCTGGGAGCTTACTGGCACTACTGCCTCAGGATCTAAGGAGAGGCTGGTACACTGGAAGGTTGGAGCTCTGAGCTAGAAGATGTATAAGCTAGAAGATGTATAAGCTCTGAGCTAGAAGGTTGGACACCTAAGCACAAGAGGCATGGCCCTGACCCCCAATTGGCTGAGATTGGCCCTATATACCCCATTTTCCTAGGATGCCAGAAAATATGTCCAAATTATATCCCTCCATAGAAGATAATCATGGGCAGGCCTGGGGCAGGCCCAGCTCAACCCTGAGGAACTCCTGACTTTGCTAGGCCCACTCTAGACCAGGAGGGAGAGTGGGGCTGGGTGGCCTGAGGAGAAAGGCTCATTCACACATCAAGATTTCTCCGGACAGTAGAATAGTTCCCCCCACTCCCTTCACAGGACCTCCCCAAAGGCCACCTCAACTCTCTATCATCTCTGCCTCCTACAGGCCCCATTCCCCCTCAGAAATCAATAGGACTGATTCAGATATCAAAGGCATGCACTAAGCAGCAGTGCGACCCTCTCTCATATGCTAGACCTTGAGAATGGGAACAGTTCCATTGGCAGTCACAGTCTCTGTCAGAGGCCATAATGTGGCCATATCTTTTGACTCAGCATTCACATTCAAGGGGATCACACTGAAGGAGAGAAGCTTCATCCACAGAAATAGCCAATCTTTCAGTCCATGAAATAAAATGATAGACATGAGGCTAACACTGCAACATGGCAAGGCACCTATAAAAGGTCCAGAATGGCATCAATACTAGGATGATCCTGTGTGAACCAAGGGTTGGAAAGGAATTGGGATGATACCTTGGGTAGTGGGATGGCACATGAGTTTTCTACTGGATTTTCTATCCTGTGATAGCTGTAAATGTGGCCATGGTTGGAACTGAGGAGAGAGGCTAAGTGCCAAGGACAGTGGGTATCATCATGTGGTTAGTCCCCTTGCTAATAGAAAATTTGCATCCTCAGTGTCTCCAGCTAAATGCAGGTCCTCATGGTGGCTTGCATTATAACAACTGGTCCACCAAATATTGTTCAGCCAAGAGGCTGGTGATTAGCTTACAATGCGGGCTGCTCCCCACAAAGCCTAGAGTGCTGGTACCCTCTTTCTGGGATAGTATGGACAGCAGAAGAGGCCTGTCTGCTCTTCCTTGTCAGGCAGGACAGCTCTCTGTGTGGGCCTGGAAGTTGTAAAGTGCTATCCAGGCATCCTCAACTAACTTTATATTTGAGTTGGCTGGGAGCTACACATCTAGCCTGTATCACACGGCTCCAAGTGGGCAGGACGGGCCCTGAAAACCAGGTGTGGTATTCCTGAGCCCTTACTCCTCTTGCTTCCTGGCCATCTGCACACATATATGTTTGGGAGTTCTCAGTTTGTATGACTAGAACTGGAAGGCGGGCTGCATGGACCAGGCACATACTGTGCTAACCTGGGCTTCTGTACAAGCTGCTGTTTGTGTTGAAGGCGCATTGGCTGATTGTTCTGGATCCAGCAGCTCCTGCCCTAAACCCCTGCATCGTGTTACACAGGCTTCACGAATAACAAATCTGGCATGCAGCTATCTTCTGGGCCTCAGTTTTTTAATCTGTGAAGTGGAGTTGTGGCAGGAACAAAGATGCCCCAGCCAGAGACCAGCCTGCCCTGACACAAGGAGTTCTAGACAGATGTGAGCCCTGCTGCCAGGAGGCCCAAGGGGAGAGCCAGGAAAACCAGTTTCTGCTGAGAATGCCCTGATGCCCCTGTTTCTCTGAGGAAAAGGGATCCAGAATGATCATGGCATCTGGGTCCACAGGGCAGGTAAGAGCAGGGACAGCCCCCAAAACCAGAACTGAGATGTGAAGGGGCCATCTCACCTACTGTCAGTGCTGGAAGCTCCCCACCCCAAGGCCCAGAGAGGCCAGGGACTTCCATAGGACTACAAAGAAGGTGAGCTAGATAGAATCCTCAGGCCTCGCCCCAAAGAAGTCCCCTTCCAGACCCTCAGAAGGGCTGCTGGGCGCAGACCTCGCCTTCGCAAACAGCTGACCAATTTCCCTCCTTTGAAGAGACCCTGAGCTATGGCTGCCAGGAAAGATGCAACTTCACAAGTTATTTTTCACTGTGGTTTGAGATAAGAGCAATGAAATAGTTTCATGTTGCTGCTACTGATGTTATCTCTGGCCTAGACCTGCTCTTTCAACTTAAGAGATGATTACTTAAAAAACCTTTCTCCTTTTTTTCTTTTTTAAACTCAACTTCAAAGGAAGATGAGCATAAACTCCCCAGGTTCTACCCTGAAACATACTTCCAGGGCTCTCACCAAAGGGGAAGGTCAGCATTTCCTTAAAGATCCTGCAGTTCTTCTGGAGGTAGGGAAAAACCTTTTTAAAATTATGTTCTTTTTAATAGAAAAAAACACACAAAACTTAAGTATACATTTCAGTGGATTTTTATATATGTTTAAACTGATATAATCAGCACCCAGAGCAAGATACAGAACGTTTTCCAGCACCCCAGAGGCTTCCTGTGCTTTCTCCATCCTAGTCAGTACCCATTCCCCTAAGTATAGCCACCATTCCAATGAATCGCCATAAAGTTGTTTTACTCATTCTTGAACTTTAAGTAGAACTGTAGACTGTGCTCTTATGTTTGACTTCTTTTGTTCAACACTATATCTGTGCAATCTTTCTAGTTGTTGCATGTAGTTGTAGCTTGTTATTTTTGTTTCTGTGTACTGTTCCATTGTGTCCCACAACGTATTTTCCCATTCTACTGTCGATAAAGCTACTATGAACATGCTTATACTCATTTTGGTGAGCATATATATGCATTTCTGTTGGAAATGCTGGGAATTGTATGGAATTACTGGGACATAGGAGAAACTGGATATACATATTTTAGCTTTAGTAAGTAGTGCCAAACACTTTTCCAAGGAAGGGTCTTTCATAAACTTTGTTGTTTGTTTTTATAGACACTGCTTGTCCATCAGACACTAGGTCTCTTCCTCTACTTTCACACAATCTAAAGCTGCTTCCCAAATTTCCTCATCATTATTGGAAATTCTTCTCTATACTGTTCAGTCTGACCCAACTGTGCACATTCTGATAAGCCAATGCTAGAAAACAAAAGCCAAATCCAACTAAGTCTGGGCCAAGGTCAGAGCTTGCTCACAGAGCTGTGAGGCCTGTCCTTTGGGGACCTTGGCTTGGGCAGGCTGCAGTGAAGTTTTCTCATTGAAAAGAGAAGAAATTAGCCAGTTTATCACTCACCAGTTCTTCATGCTGCCACAGTTGTGAAGGGGCTGCCTCCAGTTCCAGTGTCTCTTTTTTGAGGGAGCTAGCTCAAGAAGGGCCCAGTCTGACATGGATGTGGATGGTGTCTTGCCAGCGCATTGCAGAGTGCAATCATTGTCCCAAGTCTCTGACTCCGGAGGGAACTGTGATATGCCATCATCCTAGGGGAGAGACCAGGCCAGGGGGCTCAGCGCTGAGTAGTGATCTGGGTTCCTCTTGGGGTCTCAGTCCTAGTCAATCCTACAGCCTTGCCCTGGCCCAGCCTACCTCTCTGATGCAGATGACCAACTCAAATGCCACATGGGTACTCATCTCTAGACAGACCTCTTCTGCTTCTCTCCCCATGGATTCATGCACCAATTATTTGATTCAACAAATATTTACTGAGTGCTTACAAAGTATCAGGAACTTTGCCAGGTTCAGAGGGGAAACCAGCACTGGAGTGCTTACATTTTAGGGGATTAGTCTGGTTGTGTTCCATATGGGCTACCTACTGGCTCAGCATAAACTCCGAGCCCTTTGGTCTGGCCTAAGACCCTACCCTGCCAGTCTGGTTCCTATGCCCTCTGCAAGATCCCCTAGTCTCATTGCTCACAGCCCTCTGTCTCCCTCACAGCAGCCCTGGGCCCCAGGAACACAAACCAGCCACAGCTCTCTCACCATCCTTCTGCCCTGTGCCTGGAATGCATTCCAGCCAAGTGGCTGATATCTGTCCCCCTGCAGACTAGTGTCCAGTGAGAGGTAGACATGTCTTCTATTGGGGCATCCTCCTCAACACTTACTCTGGGGCTTGCCTTCCCATGTCTTAGGCCACAGGGGTGCACTGTGATCTGTCCCTCAGGCGACTGTGAGATCTCTGCTCTGAACTACTGCTCTGTCTCCTCACTGCACAGGTGCCAGCAGTGGCTATGTCCAAGGTCTAATGAAAGTGAATATCTTCTCCCCTCGGATTAAGAGAGATGCACACAAGTTTTATGGAAGTCAGAATGGAAAAGCAGACAAATTTCCCAAAGTTTAGAAAATGCTCTGTGGAGCAAAGATAAGCACCAGGCTATAAGGTACTTACTACACAGCCAGGGATGTTATCATTATCCTTATCAACAACATCTGAGAGGTGAACCAACAGGGTGACCTTGGGCCATTCAGGAGCCAGGGGAGCTGGGAACCTAACACCAGTACAGCTGCCTGCTCCCTTTCCCACTTAACTGATTTGGGAACTGTCTCAAAGGAAACAGAAGGGAGGGAAGCCCTGGCAATGTGTCACACTTCCTCCAGCCCAGGCCTGGGGCAGCCCCATGGTCTCCTGGTGGAAGCCCTGGCTCCTGCCCAGTCCTCTTCTGCCAGTGGGGCTGGATAAGAGTAGAGTCATTTCATGGGCTAGGAGGGCAGGCCAGGGAAACCACTGCTGGAGCCATAGCTCCAAGTCAGAAACTACTCGATAATTCAGTCTCCCTCTCCCCTCACACCCCAGGGTGTTTGCCTTGACTGACCCCCACAGCTCTCAGGCCTCTTCTTCCACCAGGATCTGAGGCAATTGTTGTAGGCCCCTCCCAGGTCCTCAACTGAAATAGCAGCTCTAGTCCTCCTTAGGGCTGGGGGCAGGGTTGCACCCAGCCCAGATTCACAGAAGGGCTGTGACTCAGATAGACCCTAAAACTCCCTCCACCATTCCAACCCCTGGAAATGCATATCAACCAGTGTTGGAACCCAGGTAGAAATCAGAGAAAGGTGCAAGAGCCTCGGGCCATGTCCCTGGGCCACAGTCACAACAACTCAAGGATGGAAAGACACAATCTTGGGTTCCATGACCAAACAAAAATACCCCTAATTACTATGAACCCCCACAAAGTTGGCCAGTCTGAAGGTCTACAAGTCACAGGCCAACACACAGAGTAGGCCTATGATAGTGATGGACAAACAAATAGGCACAGCTCAGGGCTTCTGACCATAATAGATGGACAAACATCTGTCTGTCAGTGCCAGGAACTGACAGAGTTCCTGGCACTGACAGACAGATTCAGCTAGAAATTGTAAGGGACAGAAGACCTTGTCTCCTGGCAGTGACTAAGACATAGCTGCTATTGTAGTCACGGTAAAAGGTAGTAGTTCTGTCCTGAGCTCAGCCACAGCGATTTCTGGATTTTCTCCTACTTGGCACTGTGATCACAGGCTTTGAGAGATTCTTTCCAGAGCAATAATTTCCCCTTCCCCATGATCTCCAGGAAGGGAGCAGGCTGTGGCCCTCACTTCCATGGAGCCAGACTCAAGAATCAAGCCATTCCCTGTCCCCACTTCCTCTTCCTAGCCTTGTGGCACAGACAGAGATTAGCATGCAGGACTGCTTGAGGAGAAGGGAAGGGGAAATGGAAGAGAAAGAAAAAGGGAAGGAAGTACGATTGAACAGAGGAAGAAGCTGGATTCAATGCAGTCACAACAAAATCTTGGCTGACCCACAGGAGAGTTCTAGATTTGAAGATGGCCCTTTGGAGTTTTTCTAAATTGGGGCAAGGAGGAGGTCAAGTCTTTATTCTTTCATGTTGATCAGTAATTAGATGTAGGCTGTCCCTGGAAAAAGCTATGACTTTAGGTGTGGCAAATATTTTTAGCCAAGGAAATCCCCAAAGAGAGAGATGCCTACAGAGAGATGTCTTCCAGCAGTACTCTTAACCTGGGTGAATAAGCCCTGACTTCTGAAGGGCGTTCTAGGCAGCACATCATCACATCCACTACAGTCCACACCTTGAACTGCTTTGATCTACTTCTTCATCTAACCACTTCTCACAGGTTCTGGAAGCTCCTCCAGGATTCCAGTGCTATATTGTTACATTTTTAACAACTGGCTCTCTGAAGAAGAAAAAAAGGCCAAACCTCTATTTGTAACATTTGTAAATTGTCATGATATAAACACCCCCACCAGGGTTGATTTGGAGCTCCTAATGGGTTGAAAACTAGCAGGCAAGAATTTAACAATGGACTCTCACAAGCCAGGTTGAGCCAGCTCAAGCTGTAGCACACCAATGGTTCTGATGGGCTTCACTTTCTGGAGAACACTTAGAACAGGAAGGCTAGTTGAGATGAACGACAGCCCCTACTGTTGTAGATTATCTCATAGCTGCAATTCATACTCATCTTCTCCTCTATTATCTATTCCAGATTCCCCCCTATCCTCACTGAGCACATATGCTCATCCTGTTGGCTTCTCTGGTGGCATGACCCGACCCCTGAGGGGTCTGTTTCCTGGTCTGATTCCATTTTAGTGCAGGGTTGCTGCACCTGCCTCTTTACTGTCAAAATAGAGGGAGTATTAAAGAGGCACCCAAGTGGATCTTACTATGTAGCATTGTGCAGCAATAGCCTTACCTTCTCCTGATGATCAGGCTCACGTGCTCCTGCTAAGATGATGACTGCCTTTCTTTTCTGCTGGTCTTTGGCCACAAGGAGGTCAAAGTACCCTGGCAGCAGCCTTGACTTATAGTTTATTAAGATGCTTGCTGTGACCTCTGGTGGAAGTGTTTCCTCATGGGGAAACAGGATCTCTAAACCCACAGGGTCCAAAGTTGCAGGGATGGGAAGCACAGATTTCCCAAGTGGGTCACTGGTGCTGATGGTAAAAGGAGCCATTCCTGCTTCTATTTCTTGGTTCTCAGACCTTTGTATTATACCTATTGGGACATGGCTCCATAAGGGTCTCTGACATACTGAGAACTGTGTTCTAGATGATGGCTCCTAAGATGGCACTGCAACTATGTAAAGTACCACTTGTAAAGTACCACTCCTAAAATGGCACTGCAACTATGCCTTCAACAATCTGTTGCCCAACACTATCAGGCTGGCAGTTCCTGGATAGTGCAATATGTGATATGACCAGTAGACCTTATGGTTATGAACCCACTCTTCCATATTCTTTGCTATAAAGTGGATCCTTTGGTTTGACAAGATGTTACATGAGATCTCATGCTAATGGAGCAAAACTTCTGAAAGCCCTTGGATAGTGGTTTCACTGACGCCTTGCAGATAGGAAAGGCAACCCCATACCTGGAATGAGTATTTATTTTTGTCAAAATGATTCACTGGCCCTTCTCCGGTGGTAAGAGGGCCAATGTAGTTAATTAGCAAACAAGTGAATTGAAAACTGGTTCAGATCTGGAAACTTGGCAAGGGACTTTTGATTTGGATTACTGGACTCATCATCCTAAACTGGTTTCTTTTGATTGTAGAGAATGAGCAGTATTGATATCAGTAAGCTTAGTTCTGTCAGTCCTGACCTATAGAGGACAGCCACAACTTGACTTCTTATTGATGCTGGTGCCCGTCTTTCCAGCATATTCTTTATTGTTTTGGTATCTTATGGGCCCTTGGGTGCGTTTTCCAACCTTGCTTAGTATATCTCCTCTGTACGCCCACTTCCTCCACAGTCTGTCACAGCAATTCAGGCACATCTCACTATTTTCCCATGCTTCTAGGAGCCATTCTAATGGTGCATTTGTACCATCTCCTGGGGTCCTTGCCACAGTTTTAAATACTATATCCTTGGAAAGTGATCCCATATCCATAACCTCTTTTTTCCAAATTTCTGTTCCATACCTCTTGATCCAGAACCCAATCCTGTGTATACTCTCCCAACTCCTGTTAATACTTGTTAGCCAGCTCCTGCATTTGTTTTGAGGTATAGATCCTTTCCCCCCTTAGCAGGTCCTGGTCCTGCACATCTCTGGCCAGGTTATGTTGTGACTTAACCCTAATTACTGGCCTAATGGCCAAAAGTGGAGGTGGGAGTAGATCCTGGGAGAATGAGAGAACATGTCTTGCAGGACAGAGGACTCTGCATCATTTTTAGTTAGGAAAGAGTTGGAATCCCCAACTCTTACTAGGATTGAATGCGCCACTTATGTAGGCTCAGAGGGTTCAGGGTAATCTGAAGATTCAATATTTTCAGGTGCAACAGAGATCCCAGGTATGAACCTTAAGATAGAAGACCTGTCTTGATTGGGAGTTTAACCTTCAAATGGAGTTTCATACTTTGCAAGTAAGTCCTGGTTATCAGCTTTTTCCTTCTCTTCCACTGAAAGAGATGGGAGCTCTTTCTTTATACTTAGCGTTCAAATGCCAATTAATCACTGTAATCTTTTCATTATCTTTTTTCTAAGTCAGTCAAGCTTAGCAATAGTTAACCAATTCCATTGTCCTCAGAGAAGGGCTGGGTCCTCAATGGCAGCCAGATGGGTAATCCAGTTCCAAAATCTTATCTTGGCACCTAATTAACAAAAATCACTCCTAGAACCAAACACCATAGATTAGGTGCTCTGGGAAGCAGGCTCTGGGTCAAAGATCAGCATGCAGGACCTTTATTAGGGAGAGCTCTTGGGAAAAGAGAGGTTGGTAGGCAGAGGGAAGCTGAGCTGCCATGCAGCCCCAACAAAGATTCCAGCTGAGCCTGAGGAAATCTTCTGGGATGGTTGGTTCTTCAGAGTTTTACCAAGATGGGGAACAGAGCCATGCCTTTATTCCCTCACACTTATCTGTCATTACATGTGAGTTCCCCATGATAGATTTTATTGCTTTAGTTTATAAGCCTCTTTCCTATTGGGACACATAAATTCAGGAAAGGGCCTCGTTCTGCTGTTCTCATTGTAAGTCAAAAACCAATTCCTCAGAACACACAACTTCAGAGTCCACCTTACCTCCCTAACACTGAGTATTCACTGTGCCTCAGCCATCAGGTATGACGGGCATCTATCAGGCAATGAACAGAATTAGCCCCATCTAGGTTAGGCAGTGGGGCAGTCAGGTATAATTCCTTGGACAGGTAGTTCCAGGGCAGTTTTTGAAGGGAGGGAGCAGAGCAGGGGGAGGAGGAGGACAAGGAAGGGAGGAGGAGGAGTAATCATTTGCCAGGTGGCAAATTGCAGGGAAGAACATGCCTCTGACAGGATGCCTTACAAAGAGCCCTTCATTCATTGCAGGAGGCCTGGTGAAAGGCATGACAGGGATGAGCTGATACTGGGGTGAAGGCTGAAGCCAGATGGAAGAATTCTAGGCCCAATAGCTCATAGTTAGGGTGGCTCCATAATTAAGGAATTATTCCCCAAAGAAGAGCATGCAGAAGTATATCTGGGAATACCATGAGTCTGAGGCGCTATTTATGTGGTAGCATGTTAAAAAAAAAAAAAAGGCAGGAACCCTGGTTGGAGGTACAGGCCCTGATTTTGCCTTTAGACCACAAGTTTGAGACATTTAGGGTAGCTGAAGAGACAGAGAACCAAGTACCAAGGAACCTGCAAACCTAGAAGGTGGGCAGAGAAGGAGGCAGCTGCAGAAGAGGCTAGTAAGGATTAGTCACAGAGGAGGGAGCTGGGAATGGTGACATCATGGAGGCAGGGAGCACCAAATGGTCAGAAAAAAACCATGATCCTGGAGAAAACAGTCAGTGCAGGGTGGGGTGGCATATGTTGGCAGGGGCCTTGGGGTAGGTAGGGTTGGGGGGACGATGGTGATGTGTGTGATAGAGGATAGTTTAGGGACTGGGGACTGGGATCTTTAGATAGGCTGGATGTTGAGCAGGATTTACATGAGAGCAGCCCTTGACCTGTGGGTCACTCCAGCCTCCCTTCCCAAGCTTTCCTCAGAGCCTTGTTGGAGCAGGATGGACAGGAACCATGCTCAGGTCCAGGTGCCAGCTCATGCCTGGGTTTCCCCAGGGGGTGGGTCAAACTGGTCCACCCGTCTCTTTTGGCAGTTCTGAGCCCTTCTCCAGCAGGGCTATCTCTACTCATTTTGAGGGCTTTCCAGAGAACTATAATGCTTCTGTGCCATGGGACCTACAGGAAAACCCCAGCTCTGACCCCCACCCCTTGACTAAGGCCTCCAGAATCTGGGCCAGAGGTTAGGGTGAGGCAAGCCACTGAGTCAGGACAGCGGTTTCTTGGCTTCTTCAGTTTGTGTCCACTGATCCTCTACCACCCCCACACCAGAAGAGGATCCTGGTAGGAGAGGGAAGCTGAAGAGTCACTGAAATGACATCATTTCTTTAATCCTCACCACAGTCACGTGAGAGAAAGACCATGACCCTCTGGTGTAACTGCAATTTCAAGAAGAAAGTAACTTGTCCACAGTCACACAGCCAGAGTGGCAGAAATGAGACTTGAATCATCTCAGAGACTTCTTGCCAGGTGTTCTTCCATTACCCTTCCTGCCATTTGGCATGAACTAGTCAGGGTAAGATACTGAGAGGAATGCCAGGTCTTTGTTATTTAGAATCAGGAGGCTAGCTAGGTACTGTCGCCTCTAAGTGTCTGCCCCATGCTTGCCTCAGGGCACTTAGCTCAAGCCTTGCCTGGCCCATCTTCTACCCCAAGGCTGCCTCTCATACCTCATATCTCAATCTTCCAGAGCCTCACTCTTCCTTGCTCCTCCAGCCCCCAGTTTGCACTGAGACCCTCTTCTCAGACATCCCAGACTCTTCACAATCACCAGTGTAGTGGAGCCATTTTACCAAACAGAGAGACTAAAACACAGAAGAGCACAGGGAGCTGGGGCAGAGAGCAGACAGGTCCAACACTTTCCCTAAGGCAAGCCCCAAGCGTCCATTAATGACAAACAGAGACAGTAGCCTCCACAGTATAGACAAGGGTGAGAAACCTGGGGCAGCCCCAGCTCCAGGGCCGTCAGAGGGGATCTCCTCTCCTTGTTCCCACAGGAAGCATGTGGTGTTGCCTGGCCAGCCACAGAGGTCTGGGCATCCCCATGGAACAGCCTCCCCTCTACACCCTCTGGTCCTCTCCCCACTTGTATCACACTGGCAGTCACGATTCTTATCTCAGAGCCTGGCTTCCTGCTGCTTTTAAAGAGACACATGGCCTACTGGCTGGCTGTCACCCTGCCAAGAGGCCCTTTCCCCATCTCCCTTGGTCATAGGAGGCTCATGCCTTGCTTACTACCAAGGAGAGGCTCTCTCTTCTCCACTCAGCACTCGGGTCATTCTTAGGACTGCCAAGCATCCCAATGACTGGAATGTGAGCTCTTCTGAAAGATAGACAGAGGAACAGATGGACTGATTGATTCATTCAATAAATACTTATTGAGCACCTACTTCTTACTATATCAGGCACTGTCCTGGGCACTGGAGAAAAGTGGGAAACAAGACAGATTCTCTGTCTTCTTGGTGCTTACATTCTAATGGGGGAGACAGACAGTAAAGCAGTAAACAAACAAACAAAAAATTCCCAGATAATGTCAGAGATGAGAGAAATGGAGGTAATAAAACAGATGATGGCACTGAGACTTTGGAGTGATCAATAGGAGACTTTCTGAAAAGGTGACATTAGGCTGAGACCTGACTGACAAGAAGGAGCTGGATTTGCATTTTTAAAGAATCACTCAGGCTACTATGTCAGCCAGAAGCATCAGCAGGGAATCAGTGAGGAGGTTGTTATAACTGCCCTGCCAGGATGATGGTCTGAACTGGACAGCAGAGGTAAGGAGAGGGAAACTAGTCAGGAAAGGGGTCACAGGGAAATAGAGGACAGAGGATGGAGCACAGGAGGAAGGCAGGATGCAGTGCTCAAGATCTTGGCACATGGAAGCTCCTTGCCTCACGTTTCCCATGCTTTGCACCTCAGCTGGCCTGGGCTCTTGGAGGCCTTTGGCAGATGCCCTTGAAAAGAACCAGAAATATTCAGAAGGTATAGGGGACATATGGTGAGAGAGCCCTAGGCCCTGATCTAGCTGGGCTCTGTCCTCACTCTCTGGGCTCCCTGCCTCTGGTTACATGAAAAACTGAACTTGAGATGCAGCAAGTGCTCTTCTGCCTGATGCTCCTGTACTTGGAAATACCAGAAATTTGAAGGATGAATACTATAGTTGCTGTCCGTTGACTGCCTGCCACTCAGCACCTTGACCTGACCATGATCCAGCCTGACATCCTGAGGATAATGTAGTCACCAGGAACCCAAGTTGGCATCCTCTCCATCTGAAGCAGCTTCTGAGCTCCTGGCCATGGGAGAGGAATGTTAGCAGTTAGCAACACAGAGCCAGGAATTGGGTGCTGGCAACAAGGGGAGGAACAGTCAATAGTCAGCAGAGGCTCGCTGCTCGCCACCTACTCACACCATTGCTCACCACTGTAAAGAGCACTCCTCTACACTGAGCATCCAAAAATACCAAAGATACCAGAGCAGGAGGGCTGAGGGGTCAAGGTTAAGGGGCAGAAATAGAGGCAAAGACATTTGCAGCATAAATGGGAATATCAAGCACTGTGAGGGCATTCAATGTTGGGGCAAAAGTGGTCCATTAAGTCACTCCATCAGCACACCTCAGTGGCTTGGTGAGGACAGGAGGTATTGGCTTCGTGATCCATCCAGTGATCTCTCTAGTTAGCTTAATCCTCTGCAGTGGGATGTCAAGGGTCAGAGGTATGAGAATTGTGTCATTTTTCAAAAATTGACTGCTCTAGATTCTTAAGAATGAACCCAGGGAAACACTGTCTGATCAGGACAATACCAGGGCTTCCAATCTAGAGGGCCCCAAGGCTCAAATGTTCTGCTTCTGCACAATTTGATAAGCTTTCTTGAGAGACCATGTGGAAATTTAGCATGTTTCTTGAACTATTTCACAGGCCAATGAAGCCTGGGTGTTTCAGATTCATTTGCTAATGCCCACACTGGCAAGTGCCCACGAGACAAATCTTCAGAATATAAACAGAATAAGGATGAGCTCACATATGCCAGTCAAAAAGGCAGCCCTAAAATTGAACTTCTGGATGCAAAGATTTTGTTATCATGGATCCGTCAAAGATGTCCCATGCTTACCTGGAGCCCTCACATGATCAACCAGGATATAGATACATAATAAAACTCTAGAGTTGTTCATACATTTCTGCCTGGAGTAAAGGCTCTGTCTGAGAGTGAGTACCCTTTTAGCAGGTGAGCTCTGGGTCTGGGCAGTCAGCAACCTCAGCAGAAGATAGAAGTTTGGGCACTTCTGAGACAGGTTATCTATTTTCCTAAGCTATCACCATCTCACGTGCCCCTGCTTGGCCTGTCCCATTGTGGTTACAGCAGGGTCAGGCTGTCTCTCAGATGAAGCAATGTAACCACTGAAAACATCATGCAAGAAAGCCGATCCATCATACGGGCTCCACATAAATCTTACTTGAACATTTCAGAGCTTTCTTAGCAATTACTCTATTATCTTAAGAATGATATGTTTATTGTTAAAAAAAAAAAACCTAAATACGTAAAGTACAAATCATCCCATATCCAGAGATGGCATTTTGATTAGCATCCCTCAGGCACTTCTCTTTCCTCATTCAGAGTCAAGTATATATTTACACCCTTTGTAAAAAAATTTCTTAATATACATATTATAACCTCTTTCGTTCATTCAGCAATTGTAACGTGCCACAAGCCAGTACTTTTATTCAGAGTCTAATGATTCAAAGAGCTAAGAGAAAGTTGTGACCTAATGTTATATCAGCTAACTATCTTTTGATAATAAAAAGTGTAGCTTGTGGAGAAACTCCTTCCCTTAATCTGTTTATTGTTATGGGGAGGTCTTGTCTCATGCTCATATGACACCTGCAGAGTGACTAATATAAATGGGTGAGTGCACAGATGAGAGGCTGCCTGGGCCCCGAGGTGCCACCGATGTAGAAACTCACTATCACATCAATGTGTCACCAACATGGAGAAGCTTTTGACAAATCAAAAGACCCTTTTAGCAACAGTGAAAGTTTTCTGAAGGGTGAGAAAACCTCCTGGGAGGAGACTGTTTTGGCATCTGATTGGCTCATTATTTCTACAGAAAGTCAATTAATCAAATTGGCTTGGATGACCCCCAGTTGCTCATACTTCATCCGCCTGTATGAGAGAGAAAAAGGGAAAGTGACAATGAGTGCTAGTTATGTGCTAGTGCCATGTAATTCACACATTATTTCTCACTACAGCCCTGTGAAGTAGATGATATTATGCCATTTCGCGTGTTCCAAAATGAACTCCTGATCTCTCCTTCAAACCTGCCTCATCCCTAGCCTTGCTTATCTCAGATGATATCAAGTCCTTTCCAGCTACCCAGAGCAAAACTCTTGGAGTCATCACTGACTTTGTCCTCTCTCATATTCTACATCTAATCCACCAGCAAATCCTGATAGCTCTCTTTTCGAAATATGTCCCGAATCCAACATTTCTCACCATCTCCACTGCACCCACAATGATTCAAGCCACTATTATCTTCTGCCTATAATATACCTCAGTGGACACCTAACTAATTTTTCTGTTTCTACCCGTGCCCTGGTCTATAGTCTATTCTCAACTCAGCAGCCAGAGTGATCCTGTTACAATCTAGGTTATTCAAACTCTATTCAAAACTCTCCAATGACTCTGCATTTTACCAGAGCAAAATGCCCTACAATGGCCTACAAGACTCAAAATCATCTGCCCCTTCACCTTTCCATCACCTCTCTGACTTCTTCCCCTGTGCCCCACCCTACTCATCCATGCCTCTCCAGCCATGTGGCTCCCTTGCTACTACTTGAACACATCAGCCTCAGGGCCTCTGCACTGGCTCTTCTGTCTGAAATAGCCTAACTCCTTTACCACTTTCAAGTACTTGCTCAGATGTTATTTTCTGAATGAGATCTGCTTTGTCCACCCTATAAGACTACAGTCTCTTCCACCATCACTCCCAGCACCCCAAACCCTCCTTATCTTGCTCTATTTTTTTTCTATAGCACTGATCACCTCCGCACATGTTATCAGGCTTGTTGTTTATTTTGTGCCTCCTATGCTATGATACACATTTCTGAAGGTAGGAATACTTCTCTGTTTCCTCTACTGATGACTTGCACGTACATAAACTGGTATCTGGTAAAAGAAGTTGCTCAAGCTATGTATGTTCGATAAATGAATGAATAAATGAACAAATGAATCAACCAACCAACCAACCAATCAACCAACCAACAAACAGGGGCAAAATGAGGTCTGACAACTAGTAGGTTGACAGAGTCAGGAATTGGAGCCCTTGGACTCCGAAGATTATCTATTTCTATTTCTACCGAATGCCTCTCAGAAAGAACGAGGCAAGGAATCCAAAAGCAAACTGACTTATGGGACTTTTGCCTAAATGACAATCTGGGGACACTTTAGAGATTGGTGCCCATTCAAGGCTAGTCCCACCTCTAGCTCCTGCCGCATCTTCACCTAGATTCAATGCACAATTGCCAGCCTGGGTAGAGGCCCTGAGTCACCCCAAAAGGCATTGGTTGCCGTCAGCACCATTGTTTAAGGTGGGGAAATATGAGAAACGCTATGAAAAGAATTCTATGAAAGAAGGTTACAGTAATGTCTGGGGCTTGCCCACCTGTGTTATTTATAAAAGTCACTTCCCTGTGAACTCAGACTCCTGTTTTTCTGAAGGCAGGGTGGCTACCTCATTCCTACCTAGGTATACTCTCAATTTCTTCTCTGTAGTTTGAACACCATGAATCACCATTTACCTGACAAGTCTTCCTCTAAACCTTCCCCAGAGGCAGTGCCTACTTGTTTGCTATTTCCACCTCCCCACGTATAAGCCATGCTCTTCCTGACTTTTCTACCCTGAGAAGACAGTACAAAGCTTGGAGGCTAAGTTATTTCTCAGATCCCTCCTCTGACCCACATCAGTACCAGGGGCCTGGGTAGGGGTGTGGCGGGAAGCCCTTGGAGGCTTTCAAACATCTGGGAGATTGGACCAACCCTTGGTCCCTCCAGAATCAAGGCAGCACCCAAAACTTCAGAAAAAGAGGGGTTACTTTCAGACAAACTAACAAACAAACCCCTGTGGCCATAGACTGTTTCTAATAGAAAAAAGACCGGGAAAAGCCCAGTTACTCCAGCTCCATCCCATCCTGCCTGCCTCAAAGGCAGCAGCTCCTGCTTCCCTGTGTTCTTGTCCACCATACACATGCCCTGACTAAGAGATCATCACAGAGGCCAAGCCAGAGACAGCTGCAGGCTCAGGGAGGAGGCCTGCTTAGAGGCCAGAGGGGACCCCCACTCTGGCCCTTTCCATTTAGGCAAATGCCACCAGCTGGCAACTGAAATGCATAACTGTCCCTCATAGCTTTCGAGACCAGCTCTCCTCAGCCCTCAGCCTGGCAGTGCTCCACCAACTCCAAGAGCAGGAATGCCCCTTAGAGGTACCTAGTGAGCCCAGCTGCTAGGATGACACAACCTAGGAGTTTGGAAGAAGGGCTAACTAGGTAAAATCTCCACAGAGGGGTGGGCTGCACCTAATTCTGTCTTCCTGAGTGAAGCCCACCCTGGGGATCCAGGTGTGAATGCCACATAGCTCCATCTTTCCAATGAATGAAGAGCTTTGGGCCTTGCATGGCTTTCTAAAAGTGTTTTATGAAATACCTCCATTAATGTATGCTTTTGGCTTAAGACATTCTCTTTTAAAATGAAAATGACCCAGAAAGGTTATAGGCTAGGCCCTCACAGTTATTGATACCACAGAGTACATGGGTCTTAACCTGAGTGCATTTTCTAGGAGCTACACTGCTCACATCCCTTCACTGAAATATTAAGGGATTTCTTGCCCAAACTAAATCTCCTGGGGAGGACAAAGTACTAAAATCTTGGAGTGGGGCTGTGAGGCTCCGCAAACATAGTAGATACGCAGAGGGCCCAATTTCGCCATACTACTGATGGTCTTCCAGGGCTTCTAGACTGATGCTGAGGCCTAACCTGAGGAGGCTGGGCTGCCGCACTGGAGTACAACCTCTTGTCAGCCTGCCACAGTGCACAAACCAGGAGCAGGGGGCAGGGATCATTTTGGTGACTAATAACCTAATTGTGGAAAATTACAACTTCCTGAGCTGGGTCTATCAGAGGTGGCCACAAAACTCTTTATGATGTGGCCAAAAATTCCTTCTGCCACCACAGCCCTTAAAAATAGGTCAAAGACACCTTCTATGGAACTCTCAAAGCAAGGCTTAGCTCACACCATCTAACTCTATGTCATTAGGTTATAAACACTAGAGCTTTTGTGAGAGTGGTCTACTATTCTCTGGGTCTGAGTCCAGCTTTGGCTCCTGGCTGGTCATCAGTATTGCACTGCGTGTTTCTCCTCAGTGTACTGACTGGCCAAAGAGAAGGCTGCCTGCTGTCTCCCCCTGGAAACATTTGTCTACATCTTCTCTGGGGGAGAAGTGTCTTGAGTATCAACCAAAACTTAGAGGCCTGGCCTCGTCTCTCAGGTCACACTTCACCTAAGGCAGGGCAAGAGGTAGACTAGGCACTGGAAGAGACCTCAATTGTTTTCCCCCACTTTCCAGAGGCCCCAAGCTTATTGCAGGGGCACATAGCTGCCTGCTGCCTGGATCAGATATGCAAAGCTCTTTCCCTGAATGTTGGGTATCTCATTAGTACTGTGGTGCAGGGGCCAGCACCTAGCCTGGCTCTGATGCTGCCTGCACTAACTGTGTAACCCTGGGCCATCTCTCTTAGTGAGGCAAGGCCCAGCTTCCACTCTGAGAATGGTGGCAGAATTCTCTGCTGTAGAGATTGCTGTGGAAGCCCTAGAGGACAGGACAGCAGATGAAAATGGGCTTTGTAGACCCTTGTGGAGGTGAGCAGGGAGCCCCAGCCTTCTATTTTCTGTGTGCAGGCCTATGCAGAGATAGGACCATTCAGCTCTGAGGGTGCCAACCAGTGGGGCTTAAACTCTAGGAGGACAGGACTCTGAAAGTTCTGTGCCTATTCCTCTGCTTCTTTTGTGTCTGCTGCTACCAGCAGGAGCCCCAACCTCTAGGGCCGAAGTGGTGATGGGATCTCTAGCATGGCCATTGTAGGTCTGAGTGCCTTCCCTTCTAAGAGGCTTGGGAGGGGCTGACCTGGAAAACACACCCCACCTAAGTGACTGCCATCTAAGATCATACCTCTCTCGGCCCAGAAGCCTCATGTCATCCCTGGCCTAGGTGGGGGTGGATGGCCCTGTCCTGATAGGACCCTCGGAGCCTCTAGGCAGTCCTTGCCAGGGATAAGAGTCCCTGTGTCAACTTGGCCTACAGTCAGCCTGTGCTGAGTCACAAGAGTCTGCCTGGAACTCAAGGCCAAAAATAATGACTCAGGCAGCCTGGAATCCAGGGAAAATCAGCCCTGGCTTTCCACCTGAGAGCTCTTCTCAGCTGGACATGAACTCACCCAGCTAGACAGTGACGACGACAGTGGGAAACTGCCAGTCTCTCATAGTGGAGGGGAGCAGAGGGCTGAACCTTGAGCCTGAAAACACCCCTGAAATATTCTTTGAAAACCCTATATCAATTCATCTAAAATTAGCTTTTAGCATCTAAATCACTTCCTGTTAAGGAAACCACAGGTCTGATGCTACAGCCATCACCTAGGTTGCCTCTAGGGGATGGGGGAAGGCGTATAGGGGTGCCACACACAGAAAACTATGACAATCCAAAAAAGACACAGTAGTCAGGTCCCCATAAGGCTGCTGCGACAGGGACCAGGACTAATGTGAACACATGTGTACCCATGTACACATCCCTGCATATGCTCTTGTGTAGGCAGGCCAGAGCCCTCTCCATTGCTGCAGAAAAACTTACCACACGCACAGCCCAATCACATCTCTGTCAGGCCCCTTCCGAGCATGGGACTTATCTAAAGAAGAGGGCGGGTGTTTAGCCTGATTAGAGCCCTACAGTCCTGTCTCTACTTCTTGTGGCCCCAGCTACTTAATGCCTAATAGACTGCAAGCAAAATTATCCTAGGGCTTAGTACTTGGCTTTCACTCATTGTTTCAGCCAGCTCTTTGTATGCTAGGACTACTAGGAAGCATCCTTACTAAGGATTATGCCAAAAACCTATGGCAAATATAATTTAATAGTAAAACATTAGAAGAAACACCATTAAATCCAGAAACAAGACAATATCTGTTAACCATGCTACTTATTCAATACTGTTGAAGTCTTAGCCAGTGCATTAAGAATAATAGCTATAAGGATTGGAAAAAAATAAAAAGATAAATGTGTAATATGTAAATCAATGATGATGGTGATGATTGTTATTACTGCTTGCTTTATGAAATGCTTTACCTATCTTAACTCATTTAGTCTACCTTATAACCTAGGTATTAATATCAAACCTATTTTTACAGATGAAAGAACTAAATAATAGAGATGCTGAGGTACTTGTCTAGTAAACAGCACAGCCAGAATTTAAACCCAGGTAGTCTGACTTAAGACTCTGTGCTCTTAGTCAGCATACTATACTACCTCTTGCTGATGTGAGACTCTTCACGGAAAACCCAGAAGATGAATAATGTGGCCAGATATATTAACAAAGAAAAAACCAAAAGCTTTTCCAAATACCACAAAAGTCGGTTCTCTTCTAATTAGTCTATAAATTTTATCCCAAATCTATCAAAATAAAAATCCCTAGAGAACTTCTCATGGATCCTGAGAGATTGATTCTAAAATTCATACAGAAGAATATTCAAGATCATTTGAAAAAGAACTATGGTGGAATATTTGCCCTATGTTATAAAGCAAGAGGAATTAAAACAGTGTGGTACTGGTACATAAATAAGCAAATAAATCAGTAAGTCAGATGAAGAATTCCAAAAGAGACCCATGTATATTTACAGAATTTATGAAGCAAAATAAAGTATAGATTCAGGGACAGGTGATAATGCTGACTTGGACTCTTTTCAAGGATGCTTTCATTTTGGTTTACTCCTGAGGTAGCTATTAGGATACAAGAATATTTGCGAGATGAGGATGCATATGAGAGTTGTGGCTCCCCATTGCCCTTCCTGCTTTTTACAAAGGCATCCCACAAGTTCAATGATCTTGGCAGTCTGTATAGAATGAGATGTCCACCAGGTCAGAAAAGCCCAGAAGAGCACTCACCGCCTTTTTCCATCCTGCCCACTTCAGCACCAGAAACAGCTTACACTACCAAAAAAGCAATAATTCTGCTCTTCAGTAAGCACATCACACACGTGTAATATGTGTACTCTGAAAATTATTGAAAATTATTGTTGCGAGTAATTTGGGCTATCTATCCTTACCTAGACTAAGAGTCTTGTTCATGTTTACTCTGGGTCTTTCAGTAAGCAGGCTTGAGACTACCACAAGTGGTGTTTCACATGAAACAGATGACTCAATAAACAGTACTGAGACAACTGTTATTAAATTGGTTAAGAATATTTTAGCTTTAAACAAAATTCAACTCGAACTGGCTTAAACAATAAAGAAAATGTACTGGTTCATGTAAAAAAATGTCCAGAGGTAAGCTGGATTTCAGAACAGGATTGATCCAGCAGATAGATCAATGATGTCAGCAAGAACCTAATTTCTTTTGCTCTCTCTTCTTTGCTCTCCACTGCACTAGTTCATCTTAAGACTGGCTTCCCTTGTGGGAATAAGATAATTGTCAGTGACAACTGAGTCAATAGTAAAAAGAAAATCTCTTTCTCAGAAGCTCTCAGCAAATATTATTTCATGCATCACGGGCCCTAAAGGGTCATTTACCCATCTGAACTATTCATGCCCTATAGTCAAGGGATGGGATGAATTGATTGTCTGAAACCAAGTAGGATCCACTTTAAGAGGTGAGAGTGAGAGTAATCCCATACAAACCACATAGCTGAGATATTAAGAATACTGTTAGCAAGGGAGGACGTAAAAATAAAAGTACTAGGGAGACAATCAACAAAGCTTCCACACAGTTATCACTTACAAGGAAAAATAAAGCTAGATACCTCCTTACTCCATTCAGTTAAATAAATTCAAGTATTTTAAAACCCAAAATATAAAGGGTAAACATAGTAGAAAAAATACAGGATAATATGTTTCTGACCATAGGAGAGAGGAAGTCAAGTCATTTAAAAAATTGATCATTTTTTAAAAACTGATCATTTTACTCCATCAAAATACAATACTTATGTATAATAAAATATACTATAAAAGGCAAGTGAGACATTGGGAGAAAACATTTGTAACATTTGTAATAAACAAATAATTAATATCAGAGCATAAGTAGTATCGAAAAGTTAACAAGAAAAATCTTAACTTAAAGAAAAGGACATAAACAAGTAATTAATAGAAGAAACAAAAATGCTCAATAAACATATAAAAGATGTACAGCATCACTAAGGAACTTGGGAAATACAACAGTAAAAAATTCTGTACACAGCATTTGATAATATCAAGACAATGGTTTCAAAAAGCTGTTGGTGGATGGGTACTAACATCAGTGGCTGTTAGTGGGTCCAGCTTTTCTCTACAGATCAAGTTGACAGACTCTACTAAATGGAAATATATATACCCCATGACTAATTTCTTATGTTGTATCTATCTAAGAAAGATTTTTGCTTATGTGCTTAATGAAGCATATATGAGAATATTCATGTAGCCTATTTGTAACAGTGAAATTTGAGAGATAAAATGTTTATCAGCCAGAGATGAATAAATAAACTGAAATATGTTCATGCTAGAGAATATTGTGCAGCAATTCCAAAATGCACATGATCCCTTTGAACCAACATGGAGAGATCTCTAAGAGATGTCACTGACTGATAACTGCAGTGTTAAGTACAATATATCATTTATAAAAAAGAGAGAAAAGCTGAAAAACCACAAAATAATCCTATTTTCTATAGATATACAGCATCAGTAAGTAAATTTATAGAGAAAAATCCAGAAAGATATACACCTAGCTAAGAACTGCAGTTACTTATGGGAACTGGGAGAGAGGATTGGGATCAGGTGAGGCACTTGAAGGGCACTTTATTTAGCTTTATGACTTTATAATCTTAAGACTAAATAACTTCCTTTTTTATAGGCAGAGAAAACTCTCTTCTTGTAAGATGTTACAAGAAGAGAATATATTCGTGCATCATTTGGGGTCATTAAAAATTACCCAAATTTTTACAAAAATTACTTAAATTTTTATAGTCGTTAGGAGTTAGCCAAGCAAAGGCTAAAGTTTTGAGCCTGCTCCCTCTGTAGCAGACCCTGTGGACCAGAGGTGACTTGACTCCAGATGTCTCTGCTCACTTGCCATGTCTCTGCCTAGGCCTTGCTGCCATACTCATGGGCCTCCCTGGCCCCTGATGGTGGGTACATGGGCCAGCTCTCTCCTGTAGCACAACTGAATGCCCACAAATAGGGGTTGGGGGTATGCACAAGGTAGTGGATAGCCCAGGGGTCGGATGGTAAGGGCTCTTATGTTGAAAGAAGTTCAAAGACAGAAAGGAAGGAAGGCTATGGAAGGTCCAGCCCTGGCAGGCAGGTACCAGCATTCAGATAATCTGTGTGCCTCTTCCCATGTCCTCACCTTGCTTCTCAGCAGCACTCCTACCCTCCACTAAGCTCTCTGCCCAGACTTTGAGAGACTGTTCCCCTCAGCAAACTTTGAGT
Organism: Pteropus vampyrus; assembly: GCF_000151845.1. Classification (NCBI taxonomy): domain Eukaryota; kingdom Metazoa; phylum Chordata; class Mammalia; order Chiroptera; family Pteropodidae; genus Pteropus; species Pteropus vampyrus. The sequence goes on from NW_011888855.1 coordinate 4,011,669, forward strand.
CCTGGGCAGAAAAGGGGTAGGGCCAGGCTCAGAAGAATGGTCTGCAATAGCATCAGGGTCAGAAAAAGAGGTGAGTAGAAGTCAAAAGAGAATAGGTTCTGGATAAGGACCAGGGGTAGGGGCAGGGGTCTGCATCAGGAGCAGAGGTTCTATTCACATCTATGGGTATTAGTGGCAGATGAAACCATTACCTACCTCTTTCTCCAACATAGACCAAAATGCATTTTACTAACAGGGATAATAATCCTAATTCCCACTTCAGCTAACCAAGTAAGAGGGGAAAGAGCATGCCCACAAGGCCAGGGCAAAGAAAGTCATTGTTTCCACTGGAGAGGTACAAAAGGAGCTCGAGCAGAGGGCAGAGCCAAGGCATGGTCCAAAGGCCTAGGCCAAAACGGCTAGAGGTGCTGATGCTACATCTGCAGGAAATGGAATCCTGGGGGTGGTGTGGTAAAGAAAAAAAAAAACCCTCTGGTTTTTATAGATCCTCTCCCAAGGTTACCCAAAATGTTCAGACCAAAGTACCACCCTCACCTCCCTCCACCCACTCTACAATGACTTCAGAGTTGTGAGAACCAAAGTGCTCCATCCCAGGAAAAAAAGAGACTTCCTTTGAGGTTAAGGTGTGAAATGACAAAGGCTACAGCATCTAAGGCAGCCTTCCTAACGCTGAGACTCCCTGGCTCTACCTCTAGAGCCTCTGCAGAGACTGAGGTGAAGGTGGGCGCTCTATCAGGCTCTTAAAAGGAATAGATAAGAAAAGCTTCTATTGCATCCTTCTGGAGCTGAGTGATCTGGCATTAAATGAGAGGGGTTCAGAAATGGGTTTATTATTTATGACAGGTCCAAAAGGGCACAATTTGAAAGAATGGGACTTCTTTGCATAATAACATGAGGTATTAAGTTTATTGTGGGTAAGGAAAATTATGGAGCAGTTTGAAAAATGCTTCTCTCTTATGGGTGTAGAATATCCAGACTGTCAGAATTAATGGTAATTGTGTGCATGTGTGTGTATTGTGTTATATGTGTTTGTCTAATCTAATAGTTATAAGATGGACACAACTGGAATAATAAAGAAGTATATCTACTTCATACAGTGGCAATGAAGAACTTGAACTTGCCTTGGAGTACCTACATCCACCTGGACAGTCCTGCTGGAAATTGGCAGTATTATTCTAGACTAGCATTTCGTGTGTGTGTGTGTGTGTGTGTGTGTGTGTGTGTGTACATATATATAACCTACAGATATCCAATACGGGAGCCAACAGGCACATGTGGCTATTGATCACTTGAAATATTAAGACAATAGAACATTTTAAATTTTATTTAATTTTAATCAATTGTTCATATTTAATTAAATAGCCATATATGGCTAGTGGCTATTGCATTGGACAGCACAGTTCTAGGCTGAATATGTCCTGTTTGTTAAAAGCAGACTTTGCCAGAGTAGAAAATGCATAGTAGAGAGGTTGGTAGCAGAAAACACTATAAAACACATAAGAAACAAAGCCTTCATGACATATGAAGCCAGGAGCAAGCACCATGACAGCATAAAACACTTTTGGCACCTCAAATCTTCTTAATTATATGCTGCACACACACACACACAAAACCCTTGTACAACTGATGTTTTCAGAAAAGTCCAAAGAAAGGGGGTGTATTAGTGAAATGGAGTGACATGAAACATGTATTGCTAACTTAGAATGGTAGAACAGTGTGATCCTGATAGCATCTGGGTGAAATCTTCATCTCCATTCCCATTACTGAGAAGCCCCATTTTGGCAAGTGGTCAAAAGATGTACAATAGTGGACATGGTGTTGGGATTGAACAGCCCTGTCTCTCATAGGGTGGAAAAGGTGAGAGGTGAGCACTTCATTGGGCTCTTAAAAGAAATAGATAAGAAAAGGAGGCAGAGTATTGGGTTGAGAGAGCCTTCAACTTTCTAACCATTAGACTATATAAAGATCTCTTGAGCCCTCTTGGCAAGGTGGTTCTTCAGATGGTGCAAAAAAAAAAAACAATCTTAGAAGTTTAGATAGTCAGTGTGTCTAATATTCACTCCTTGCCACCCACCCCCAAGGCATGGAGTGCCAATATAATCTTCCTTCCATTTGTTATTTCTTTTCTTAAGACCAATTTTTACAAGCCAGAAGACAATGACATCCATTTTGTATGCCTCCGGGTCAAAGTTCAGGATGCAGAACTCCACTTTGGGAAAACTCTAATATCTCTGCCATATCTGGCATACTAGCTAGGGCCCAGACTGCAGTAGCTATTAGCAAGTAAAGTATGTAGTGCTGACCTTGTTATTGCTTTGGGGATGGTAGGAATTCCTCCAGGGACTATCTCAGGAGACTGATCCACATTTGGCAAAGGAAGAAACAGAGACAAGAGATGGGGTGAAGGGAGAAAAACACAAGAGGGGACATCCTGCATTCTTATCCATCTTATACCAATGAAAGTGTACTGATGGAGCTTCCTGAAGCAGTTCTAACTGTAATTCTTTCTTCCTGGCTCAAAGGAATCCAACACCTTCCTGCAGTTCCAAGATAAAGGCTAAAATCCTATCCTTAGCAGTCAAAGCCCAGGCTCACTGGGCCATGGTGTACCTAGTTTATAACCCACATGTCTTGCCTATCCCAGACAAAATGATCCTTTTACTTCTCCCACATACATCAAGCTGATAAGGGCCTCTACATCATCTTTGTTTCAGCTATTCCTACCACCTAATTCACCCTAACTGCATTTTTCCTTTTTCCAACCACTTCTTTAAGACCCAGCTAATACTGTGCCCTTCTGGAAGACTTTCCCAACTAACCAGTTCAAAAGGAGCTTTCCTTTCTTATAGCATATCTAGATTTCTTGAGAAATTTCTTCTTTTGTTAATTCTTCAAGTGGCTAATATCCACTAAGATGGAGTCCACTGCAGGAATGGGATGCGCTTTTATCATCTCTGAATTTCCCATAGCATCCAGCCCAGAGCCAGGCATGTAGCAGTCACTCGGTTTGCTTTTGTTCATTTTAACAAACATATTCTGAAAACTAACTCTGTGCCAGGAACAATGCCACGCATTCCTGCCAGAGTTGATACAGATAACTGAAAAGTGGCTCTAGTTTATTATACATTTACCCCAGTTCTTTTTAAGACTTGAGAATCTCCCTTTGATGAAAGAGACTATCCTCTATATCAGACCTGACTCTTCCTTTACCACAACTTCACTCCCTATAATGCTCTTGCATATCTCAGAAGTCTGAAAGCATTCAAGGAGAATAGACATAACCTATGGTCAAACACACTTTAACTCCTAGTACTGGGCAAACTCAGGCCTTCCTCTCTAATGATAAGCAAACAAATCAATAAAATCTGAGACAAACAAAAGAATTAGCAATTCAAAAGAAGTGACCCGAGCTGAGGAATAATTTTTCCAACATAATTCCAAACGACATTGTGATGAAAACAATATAATCAGAAAAAAAAGTGTGGAGAGAAAAAAAACATGATTGCAGAACTTCAGACTTAAAATCCCAATGGAGGCAGAGAACAGATGACTCTATTCTACAGAAAACAGAATCAGTGAATTAGTAAACAAATTTGAAAGAAATTCTGAGAAACTAAAGGAAAAACATTAAGAAACATGAGACCTGGGAGAAAATGCCAGACAAGGCAAAGTGAGTATAAGACAAATTTTAGGAGAGAACTTATGAGATGAAGACCTAATGATCAAAGAAATAGCTGAAGAAAACTCCTCTGAGATGTGCAACATTACAGATACCAGGGATACAGCACTAAAACACTCATACAAGGTACTCACTTTCACTGAGCAAACACAAAAAATCATCAAGAATATTTCAGATATTAGGAAATGCTTTAAAGGAAAAAAAAACACAATAGAATGACTTGGTGATAGAATGGCTACTTTAGACTGGGTAGTCAGGGAAGAATTCTCTAAAGAGACAAATGCACTTAGTCCTGAATGAAAAGAAGGCATTAGTCATGAGAAGAAGCCTTCTAGGTACAGGGACTACCTAGTGCAAAAGCCCTCAGGTAGTTAAGATTCAAGATACCACAGAAGGTAGAGGCTGTGCACACCTCCTCCAGCAATGACACCAAAATTATAACAAAACTACAGAACAACCAATACGCAGAGTCGCCAAAGGTCTGGCTGAACAGAAGCCTTACAACTAGGTCACCTCAAAACAATAGGAGGGCTGGAGACATGAAATGGCCCAGTCCCACACCACATGTGGCAATTGAGAATCAGGAGAGTTATCTTGGCTGCAGAGCCACCTTCCCCACCTGAGGAGCAAGGGGTCCTGGGCGTACACTGGGCTCCCCGCCCACAGTTCCAGTGCCAGGAAGAGAAGTCCCCATGACCTCTGGCTGTAAAAACAGGTGGAGATTGCAGCTGAGTAGGACAGAGGGCTGTGGGAAGTGAAGACCTTCCTCTGAGAGGGCCCACACCTGGCCTTACTTGCTAATGGACTTGCTTCGCTTTAAGCTCTAGTGCTGGAACTGCTTGAAGGGTGCTAGCGACATATGGGGACATGCTGACCTGTCAGGCATCAGGGCAAGGGCTGGAGGGGTGGCTTGCTTCCAGACAGAGGTTCAGGCAGAAGCCACTGTTCCTTTGTTGAGCCGGTCCCCCTCCCAGCCTGCAGACACAGGTGCCATCAACCTAGATAACACAGGTCTCTCTGCCCAGGGGATTCCCTGAGACTCCACCTTTTCCAATTTGTGGCCCCACCCAAGCCACTTGCAATGATTTATTCTTTACAAATGGGCTATCTTGGCTCCTGGGGAGAACTTTCATAAAATCTCTCAAAGGCTCACGAAACACAAAGAAGCTGCATCTGGCCTCAGGCGTGCACTGTACTTCTTGCTAAGCAGCCCTAGGCACTGCACTAGTGGCAGCCAGGTTCTGTTTCTGACTTGGCCTCTTGAGGTATCTACAAGCCCAGCACAGGTGTCAACCATATGTGGATGGCTTGGTGACTCTTAACAGGTTGCCCCAGAGGTGCACAGGCTGTGGCTGAACTTGGCCTGCAGCTGAAGCCCTCCCAGGTCTGTGTCAAGGGGCCCCACAGCACGCCTACTACATAAAGCCACTCTACTAAGACCAGGAGACTAAGAAGCCCTACCTAATACACAGAAACAGACACAGGGAAGCAACTAAATGGGGAGACAAGGAAGCATGTCCCACATGAAAGAATAGAACAAGGCTCCAGAAAAAGAATTCATCAAAATGGAGACAAGCAATATACTAGATGCAGAGTTCAAAACATTGGTTATAAAGATGCTCAAGGAACTTAGGGGAAGAGTAGATGAACTCAGTGAGAACTTTAACAAAGAGATTGAAAAAAAACCATGAAAATGGAGATGGAAAACATAATAGGGAGCCAGTCAGAAATGAAGAATACAATATCTGAGATGAAGAGTACATTAGAGAGAATCAACAGAGTGGATGAAATGGAGGACTGAATCAGCAACATAGAAGATAAGGTAGCAGAGGATACCCAATCAGAACAGCAACAAGAAAAAACAATCCAAAAAAAAAAAAATGAAGATAGTTTAAAAAACCTCTGAGACAATGTCAAGTGTAACAACATTCACATCATAGGGATATCAAAAGAAGAGAGAGAACAAGGAATTGAAACCCTAACTGAAGAAATTATGATGGAAAACTTCCCTAACCTGATGAGGGAAATAGATATACAAACCCCAGGAAGTTCAGAGAGTCTCAAACAAGATGAACTTAAACGCCTACACCAAGACACATCATAATTAAAATGCCACAGGATAAATTCAAAGAGAGAATCTTAAAGCAGCAAGAGATAAGTAATTAGCTACACATAAGGGAGCGCCCATAATTTAGCCAATTTCTCAACAGAAAATTTATAGGCCAAAGGACTTGACACAAAATATTCAATGTGATGAAAACCCAGGACCTACAATCAATATTACTTTACTCAGCAAAGTTATCATTTAGAATTGAAGGACACGTAAAGAGCTTTCCAGATAAGAAAAAGATAAAGATGTTCATCACCACCAAGCCAGTATTACAGGAAATGTTGGAAGGACTTCTTTAAGAATAAGAAAAAAATATGTATCAAAAGTCTAAATAAAGTATGGCAATAACTACACATATATCATCGAGTACTTCAAATGAAAAAGAATTAAATGCTTCAATCAAAAGATAGGGTGGCTGAATGGATACGAAAATAAGACTTTTACATAGACTTCCTACAAGAGACTCACTTTAGATTAAAAGACACATACAAACTAAAAGTAATAGGATGGAAAAAGATATTTCATGATGGACCTAGAGAGTAGTGTGCTGATGGAACAAGTCAGAAAAAGAAAATGCCATATGATTGCACATATATGTGGAATCTAAAGAACAAAATAAACAAACAGAAACAAACTCATAAATAAAGAGAGTAGTTTTAGGGTTACCAAATGAAAGGGAGTGAGGGAGGTCAGTGAAAAAGGGGAATGGATAAAAAGTACAAACTGGTAGTTACAAAACAGTCATGGAGATAGAAAGTATAGTATAAGGAATATAGCAAATAATATTGTAATAACTATATACAGTGTCAGAGGGGCACTAGATTTATTGAGGTGATCACTTTGTGAGTTATATAGATGTCTAATCACTATGCTGTACACCTGTAACTAATATAGTATTGTATAACAACTATAACTGAAAAATAAAAAAATATTATTCATTAAAAAAAAGGCTTCAGGTAAAAGCATGGCATAGTTACGGAGAAGAAATGAAGCCAGTATTGCTGGAGCATAGTGAGCAAGAGGGAGGGTGGTATGAGATGATGCTGGAGAGGCAGGCTGGAGGTAGATTATATAATATAAATTAAGGTAAGAAGTATAAGCATGAGAAAATCCATGGAAGAATTTTCAGGTGAAAAATGGTCATTTAGGCTGCTGAGTGGAGAATAATTGTAGTAAGGTAAAAGTAGAACAAGATGAACAACTAGTAATCTCATTCGGTAGTCTACAGAAGGGATGACAGTAAACTTGGACTTGAATTTTCACAGTAGATATAAAATAAAGAGATGGATTCAAAATAAAGAGATGGGAAAAGATAAAATAAGCAAGAAAAAATGAGAAGCAGCAATAGAAAAAAGTAACTGAATGAAATCAGGGAGTTATTTTGTTGTGATATTCCAAAATAAAAACATTCATAATATTTCTGGCTGAATAAAAGCTTACAAAGTAACTAAAACAACCATGAAGAAAGGTAATTCAAGAAAAAATTGGCAAAACCATTATCATAATAAATACCTTAATTCAAGAAAAAATTGGCAAAACCATTATCATAATGAATACCTTTATTAACAGATCAAGCAGACAAGGATACAGAGAACTTGACTATTACCAATAATTAATAAAGTTGGTTTAATAGCGATATTAAACACTATATCCTATAACTAATGAGGATATATTCTGGTCAAAAAGTCATAAAAACAACCTCAACAAAATTCTTAAAGTGGAAATTTAATTGCCCATATTATTTGACCACAATGTTATAACAATAAAAATAAAGATCAAGAGATTAAATTAAAAATTCATTCACCTTGACATTTTTTAAAAAGTCACTATCTAAATAATTGTAGGTCAAAGAGGAAATCAGAACTGCAAATAAATAAAAAGAAACACCACATATCATGCTACATATTAAACACATGGGACAGATTATGGAAAAAATCCTTAAAACACTAAGAATCTCAGGATGTAGGAAACTGGGAAGATAACTGATCACATCTAACAACAATAGCTGGATAAACTACAAAACTGTATCTTTTCCTGAAATCATCGGAGATCTGAGGGCAATCAAAAAGCATAAAATCTAAGGAAAGATAGGTGCCACCAATGAAAGATGAAACATGGCCACAGGTTCACCTGTGGCGAGCACTAAAGGAAGAAACACTGGACACCTCAGAAGTAGGTAAAATGCATGTAAATTTTTTAAACAAATTACTAAAGGTGAAGTATGGGTTATGTGAGAGTATGGGACCCCTGGGAATCACAGACACAAAGGAAATTCACACCTCTCACATACTCTCCTCTACAGACCTTCACTGGATTCTCAGAAAAAAGACCGGACCTCTGTCCCGGGGACTTTCTCGGTGATCCTGACCCTCCTCCCCTCCATAATAATCATTTTCTTCTTTTATCTTTGTTGAGTCCTGGGCAGGAGAGTATTATGCCACTCCCACAATGGTAGAATACTTCTAAAAATCTGGGGTCAGATCATTACCTGACTCTACCACAAGGCAACAGAGTTTTGAGCCTGTTTAAGACTGAGGCTGGACCAGGACAACACAGAATCCCCACTGGCACCCACCACTAGGCTAGCAAGCATGAGTACCAAGTAATCGAAGAGTACTGCTGGGGAGGGGCAAGAGTGTATCAAGAAAATCCCCCCGAGGTCCAAGTGCCCTGGGAAGGCTCAAAGCTGCAGATGGAACAGGAATATATATTAAAAAAAATTCTAGAAACTCAGCCTCTACCCTAAGCTAGGGGTACACTTAAGAAAAACATAAAAACAAAACAAAACAAAAAATCCTCAAACTCTATATACTAACTAAATTGACTCCAATCCCCCCATTAATGGCTTAGGAGAAGAATTGTGCACACTTCCAGAAAAAAAAAAAACCTATTTACATAATGATCTAACACTCTATATTACACATAAGGTAATATGCAATAAAAATTATGACATAAAAAAGCAAAAAAATAAAGCACTGTTAAGAAACAAAGCAATTATCTGAAAAAGGAAAACCCATATCTGACAGCCAATTTAATAGATCTACAATAAATAAATTAAAGGCTTAAGGGAAAAAAAGAATGACAAGTATAAACAAGTGGGAAATTTCAACAGAAATATGGAAACATAAGATGGAATCAAATGGAAATTCTAGAAATAAAAAAAAAAAAAATTAAGAGAGCTGAAGAATGCCTTTGACAGGATCAATGCAGACTCAACACAGCCAAAAAAAGAATCAGGGAATTTGAAGATAGGGTAACAGAAATTACTCAAAGTGAAACATAAAGAGAAAAAAGTGTATGTATGTATGTATGCATGTATGTGTATGTATGTATATGCGTGTGTACACATACATACACACATACATATACACAGAATAGAGTATCCAGGAATTCAAGAGCTGTGAAACAATATCAAATGGGCTAACATATGTATAATTAGAATCTCAGAAGGAGGAAACATAAAGAAACAGAGGAAAACATTTAAAGATAGGTTAGCCAAGAATTTTCAGAAAATAATGAAAAATATAAGAGATACAAGCTCAAAATCACAAACAGGATAAATACCTTCCCCATCCATCATGCTTAGACATGTCATATTCAAAAGCTGAAAACCAAGGATAAAATCTTGAAGGCAGCAAGAGAAAAAAGAAACATTACACACAGAGAAGCAAAGATAAGAATTATTGTAGACAAATTCAGAAACTATGTAACCTGGAAAACAATGAAATGAGATCTTCAAAGTGTTGAAAGAAAAACAAAGCTGGCAGCCAAAACTCAAGACCCAGAGAAAAAAATATTTTAAAACTGAAGAAAAAATAAGTTTAAAAAATATTTTATTTTTAAAAACATTTTTAAGTTCACAAAAATAATTGAGCAAAAAGTACAGAGTGCCCAGATACTCCCTGCCCCTGCACATGCACAGCCTCTCCCACTATTGACGTCTTGACCCACAGTGGTATATGTGCTACAATTGATAGCCTACACTGACACATCATTATCATCCAAAGTCCATAGTTTACATTAGGGTTCACTCCTGGTGTTGTACATTTTATGGTTTTGGACAAATATATAATGACATGTATTCACCATTCTAGTATCATACTGAATAGTTTCACTGCACTAAAACCCTCTGTGCTCTACCTATTCATCCTTCCTTCCCCCAACCCCTGATCTCTTTTACTGTCTCCACAGTTTTGACTTTCCCAGAATTTCATGTAGTTGGAGTCATATACTAAGCAGCCCTTTAAGACTGACTTCTTTCACTTACAAAACCTCTGAGATAATGTCATAGGGGTATCAAAAGAAGAGAGAGAACAAAGAATTGAACTTTTAAGGTTCCTCCCTGTCTTTTCTTGGCTTGATAGCTCATTACTTTTTAGTGCTGAATAGCAGTCCATTGTCTGATGTAACACAGTTTATCAATTCACCTACTGAAGGACATCTTGATTACTTTCAAGTTTTGGCAATTACAAATAAAGTCGCCAAAAATATTTGTGTGGGTGTAAGTTTTAACTCTTTTGGGTGAATAACACGGAGTGTGATTGCTAGATGATATAGTTTAGTTTTGCAAGAAATTGCTGAGCTATCTTCCAAGGTGGCTATAAAGGCATTACTGATATAGTTTGATTAATAAATACTATATTTGTTACTATTTTTCAATTTTTGTTCTTGTTCTTTTGTTCCTATTTTTGTCTTCCACTTTTTCTGCCTTTTGTGGTTTTCCTTAAGTATTTTATATAATCCCATTTTCTTTCTTAGCATGTCAATTATACTTTTGTTTACAGCTTTACTGAGGTATGACTGACATACTATCTTTTTAAAAACTTTTTTTGGTGATTTCCCTAGAGTATACAATATGCCTTTACAATTAATCCAAGTCTACTTTCAAATAACACTATAGCCCTTCACAATAAGGCATTTTCTTCCTGTCTTCTTTCAAGATTCTTTACCTTTGATCTTCTGCAGTTTGAGTATCATATGAGTAGTTGTAGTTTTCTGGTATTTATCCTGCTTGCCATTCTCTGAGCTTCCTGGATCTGTGGTTTGGTGTCTGACATTAATTTGAAGATTTCCTCAGTTATGAATGCTTCATATATTTCCTCTGCTCTTTTCTCTTTTTATTGTCCTGGAATTCTGATTATGTGTATTTTATACCTTTTGTAGTTGTCCCAGTTCTTAGATATTCTGGTTTGTTTCAAAGTTTTTTGTCTCTTTGCTGTTCATTTTGGTTAGTTTCTACTGACATATTTTCAAGCTGTTTTTATTCCTTGTCTGTGTCCAATATCCTGATGAGTCCATCAAAGACATTCTTCATTTATTTCAATAATTTTTTATTTCCAGCACTTTCTTTTGATTATTTTTTAGAGTTTCCATCTCTCTGTTTACATTATCTGTCTGTTCTGGTCTGAGAATTCCAACATCCCCGCCATATCTGGGTCTAATTCCAATGTTTGTTCTGTCTCTTCGAACCGTGTTTTTGCCTTTTAGTATGCCTGTAGTCTTTGGTTGAAAAGAGGACATGATGTATTGGGCAAAAGGAACCTGGTGTGTAGGCATTTAGTAATGCAGTGGTAAGGTGTGGAGAGAGTGGAAGCATTTTATATTTCGCATGATTGGTCTCAAGTCTTTTGGTGAGCCTATGCCCCTGGACTGTCAACTTCGCTAAGCTTCTGTTTCCTCCACCCCACTCCCCTTAGGTGGAGGAGGATGGCTAGAGAAGGCTGGAGCTGGGTAGGTTTTGATAAAACTTTAGCATGTTATGCTCTGATAAAATAGTTTCTCCCAAGGACAGACATTTTCAAGAACAGAATGCTCGGGCATAATTTAAAATTTTTTTTTTTTTACTCCTGCTGGATGCATAACAGGATTTTCCTGTGATCTTCACTGTGTAAAGGTAAAACTCATAAAAGTGTGGGAATGTTCTGATGACTGGGATCTCTCTGGAGTTTTTATCTCTCAAGCCTGTCTATACTGAGTATCTTGCAATTTGTTAATCGCAGTTCAGGTGTTTCTATCCCAGTAATCATTTCCAAGGAGGTACTTCCTGCTTAAATTTTCTGTAAACCTAAAACATCTCTTTAAAAGAAAAAAAAAAGCCTATTAACTTTAAAAATGTAAAATGATGAAAAAAGAAAGCTTTCAAAAGTAAGCTCTCCAGAGTTGCTATATTAATATCAGACAAAATAGACTTCAAAACAAGAAATATTACCAGGTATAAGAGGGACATTGCATGATAATAAAGGGGTAAATTAATCAAGAATACATAACAATCCTCATCGTATATGCATCTAACAAAGAGTTTCAAAAAACATGAAGCAAAAATGACAGAACCAAGTAGAAATACAAAGATCCATAATTATAGTTAGAATTCAACAATCCTCAGTAATTGATAGAATAGAAAACAAGGATATAGAAAACCCAAACAATACTATCAACCAACTTAATCTAGTTGATATTTATAGTACATTCAACCCAACAGCAAAATATACATTCTTTTCATGTGCACGTGAAACATTCACAAGCTAGTCCATATTTTTTGCCATAAACCAATCATCAACAAATTTAAAGCCAAAATCATATGAAGTATGTTCTCTGACCACAACAAAATAAAATTAGAAAAAAACAAAACAAAACAAAACAGAAAGATATCTGGAAAATCCCCAAACATCTGGTAATGAAGCAACATGTTCATAAATAACTCATGAGTCAAAGTGGAAGTCATAAAGGAAATTAGAAAATATTTTGAGTTGAGTTTAAATGAAAATACAACATATCAAAAGTTATGTGATAATCTTGACCAACTCATCAAGGTTTACATCACCAGTAATAAGTCATGTTGATATCATGCGCCTCTAAAGTGATGCAACGAGAAGTCACATTCTTCTCTAAAACCCACAACTTTAGTCTAATCATAAGAAAACATCATACAAACCTAAGTTGATGGTCCTTATATAAAATATATGACCAGTACTCTTTAAAATTGTTAATGCTACCACTGAAAACAAGAAAAGAATAAATGAAAAATACATGACAACTAAATGCACTGTGTAGCCTGGACTGGATCCTGAAAAGGGAACCAAAAAAAAACATTAGTAGAAAAGCTGGTAAAATCTGAATAAAAGTCTGGATCTTAAGGTAATATATCAATGTTAATTTTTTAGTTTGAAAAACAGGACATGGTTGTAAAAGTAAGTTGTTAGCATTAGGAGAAGCTGTGTAAAATATAAATATATATATATATATATATATGTGTATGTGTGTGTGTGTGTATATATATAAGAACCCTATACTATCTTTGCAACTGTTAATATAAATCTAAAATTATCCTAATTTAAAAAGTTGTATTAAAATTTTACATGATACAGCCAAAGCAGTGCTTACAACAAAATGTATATTGTTAAATGCTTATATTAATATAGAAAAAAAGTATCTAGTCAATAAACTAATCTTTTACCCTAAGAGTATAGAAAAAGAATAGTAAATTAAATGTAAAGCAAGCAGAAGGAAGAACATTTTTTGGTAAGGGCAGAAATCAATGAAAGTGGAAACAGAGAAACAAAACAGAAAATCCATAAAAGCAAAAGTTAATTATTTGAAAAGATCAATAAAACACAAACTTCCAGAAAGACTGACATTGAAAAAAAGACGATTATCTATATCAAGGATGAAAGAAGGGCTATCACTACAGACCACTTTGACATTAATAAATTCGACTTGGATGAAATGGAAAAATTCCATGAAACACACAAACTATCAAAAGCTCATTTAAAAAGAAGTAAGTAACCTGAATAATCCTACTTATTAAAGCATATTCCAACAAAGAAAACTCTGGGCATAAATGGGTTTATTGGTGGATTCTACCAAAATTTAAGGAAGAAATACAAGCAATTCTACACAAAATCTTCTGGAAAATATTAGAGAAGGGAACACTTTCCAACTTATTTTATGAGGTCAGCATTACCCTGATAACAAAAACAGAGAAAAACATTATAGGAAAAAAAAAAAAACAACTACAGACCAACATTCTCCATGAACACAGACATGAAAATCTACAGCAAAATATTAGCAAATGAAAGCCACCAATATAATAAACAGACAACATCATGACCAAGTTAGGTTTGTCCCAGGAATGCAAGATAAGTTCAACATTTAAAACTCAATTAATGTAATTCATGACATCAAGAGACTAAAGACAAAAAATCCTATATACAGTTGACCTTTGAATAATACAGGAGTTGGGGCACTGACCACCTGCGCAGTCGAAAATCTGCATACAACTTAAGTTGGTCTTCCACATATGCAGATTCCCAACCATGACTAGAAAATACAGTTGATCCCTGAAAAACACAGTTTCAAACTGAGCAAGTCCACTTACAGGTGGGTTGGAAAATGTCCTCATACAAGTGGACCTGCACAGTTCAAACCTGTGTTGTTCAAGGCTTGACTATAATTGACCTCATCAGTAGTTAAAGAAAGCATTTGACAAAATTCAACTTCCATTCATGATACTCTCAGAAAACAAGGAAAGGAGATTAGAGCCAGATAAGTCATTTGCATAAAAGTGTTAACTTATATCATGTTTAATGGTGAAAAACCGAATGCTTCTCCCTAAGATTGAAAATGAGACAAAAATATCTTCCCTCACCATTCCTAGTCAGCATCATACCGTAGTCCTAGACAGTGCAATAAGATAAGAAAATGAAATAAAAGGCCCATAGATTGGAAACAAAGAAATAAACCTGTCTCTATTTGCAGACACACTTGTCTACATATAAAATTCTAGAAAATTTAGAACAGGGCTACCAGAATGATCTAATGGTTAAGCAAACTCACAGGACAAAAAGCCAAACTTTAAAAATCAGTTTTATATCTATATATTATCAATCAACTGGAAACTGGAATTCAAAATGAGTACCACTTTTAATAGCACAAAATATGACATATTTAGGCATAAAAGTAACAAAATGTGAATGTTCTGTATGCTGAAAACTATAACAAAAATCTGATATAAAAAAATCAAAGAAGACCAAAATAGTGAAGACTGTTCAAGGCTTAACATTGTCAAAATGTTAATTCACCCTCAGTTGATCTATAGATTTGATACAATCCCAACTGTATCAAAATCCAAGCACGCACAAAAATTATTTGTATTTCTATACACTAACAATGAACATCTGAAAAGGCAATTTTTAAAATTGACAATTCCATTTAAAATTGCATCAAAAAGAATAAAATACTGAGGAATAAATTTAATCAAGAAAGTGCAAAACTTGTACACTGAAAACTACAAAAATTGCTGAAAGAAACTGAAGAAGACTGAAGATGAAAGACATCCCATGCTCATGGACAGTATTGTAAAGATGGCAATATTCATCTCAAAAAGATCTACAGATTCAGTGCAATACCAATCAAAATGCCAATGGCTTTTTTTTTTCATAAATAGAACAGCTGATCCTAAAATTCATATGGAATTGCAAGGAAACACAAATAGCCAAAACAATATTTTAAAAGATCTGGTGGAGTCACATTTATTGATTTTAAAACTTACTTCAAAGCTAGAGTAATTGAAGCAGAGTAGTGCTGGCATAAATACAGACAGACATATAGATTAATGCAATAGAACCCAGAGTCCAAAAATAAATCTATACATCTGCAATCAACTGATTTTTGACAAGAGTGCCAAGACCATTCATTCAATGCAGAAAGAATCATCTCTTCAACAAATGATGCAGGAACAACTAGAATCCACATGCACAAGAATGAAGGTGAACTCTCACGTTCCATACAAAATTAACTCAAGATGGACCAAAAATCTAAATATAAGAGCTAAAACCATAAAACTCTTATAAGAAAACACTAGAGTAAGTCTTCATGACTTTAAACATGGCAATGGTTTCTTAGAGACAACACCTAAAGCACAAGCAACCAAAAGGAAAAAGGCAAATAAATTGGATTTTAAAACTAAACAACTTTTGTGCTTCAAATGACACCATCATATTATCTGATATGGGCCTAGTATCCAGGAAGATAGAAGGAACTTTTACAACTCAACAATAAAAAGACAAACAGCCCAATTTAAAAATGGGTGAAACTCTTCAATAGACTTTTCTCTAAGGAAGATATACAAATGGCCAATATATGTTAAGATGCGCAACGTTACCATTCATTATTGAAATACAAATTGAAACCACAATGATACATCATTTCACAACCACTAGGAAGGCAATAATTTTTTAAGGAAAATAACAAATGTTGGCAAGTACGTGGAGAAATTAGAATGTATAATGGGATAGATGCTGTGAAAAATACTTTGGTGTCCCTCAATAAGTTAAACAAATAATTACCGTATGACTTGGCAATTCCACTTGTATGTATAATCAAAGAATTGAAAACAGATGTTTAAACACTTGTACATCAATGTTCATAACAGCACTATGAACAGTACTGAAAAAGAGAAAGCCCCACAAATTAGAAAACTTTGCGACAATAACATCCAAACTAATTAATTTGCTTCTAATAAATGCGTAGCTTTAGCTGCATCCCACAATTTTAATATTTGATATTGTTATTACTTAGTCCAAACTATTTATTTTCCATGTTTTGTTCTTTAACTCATAGATTATTTAGAAGTATATTTCATAATTTCCAAATTTGTGGGAGTTTTAAATCTTGTGTTAATTTCTAATTTAGTTATACAGTGTGACCAGAAAATATAGTCTGTTTTCAGTCCTTTAAAATTTCTTGAGATTTGCTTTATGATCCAGCAATGATTAAGTTCTGAAAAATACTCAGAGTGAATTTAGAAAGAATGTATATTTTGTAGTCTTTGGAATAATGTTCTAATATGTCAGTTAGGTCATGTTTGTAAATCATGTTGTTCAAATATTCTGTACCTTACTAATTTTTTTTGTCTACTTTTTCAGTAAGTTACTGAGAGGTTTGTTAAGCTCTCCCACTGTGATTGTGGACTTCTCTAGTTATCTAGTTAATTTTTCTTTAGTTATCTAGTTAATTTTTACTTTACATGAGGTTATAGCATTAGGTACATAAAAATTTAGAATTGTTAAATCTTCCACATGAATATAACTTTTATCACTATGATACATTTATCATTTTTATCTTTAGAAGTAATTTTTATCTTAAAGTTTACTTTATTTGATGTTTGTACGGTTTCATATTTCTTTAGGCTATTGTTTGCATGGTAGACATGGTGTTTGAATTGCACATTCTTTTACTTTAAACTCTTCTGTTCTTGACTTTTATTAAGAATATACAATTGGATATTTTAATGTAGTATTATATTTTGTTTTGCATCTAGTCCACTTTCAAATAATTTAATTATTCATGTATTTGGATTTCAATCTACTGTTAAGTGCTTTCTGCTTTTTCCACCTGTTCATGTTTCATTTTTTTTCTTTTTAACTTTCACTTTATAATTTCATATTCCATTTTACCAACTTGGAAGTTGTAAACTATTATCGGTCTTTAAGTGGTTACCATAAAAAGTATGACATGCATTTCTGATTTACCATCTGCTAATATTACTTGATATCTTAACCTTTTCCTAGACATGCCATTACCTTTTTTAGTTTTTGAAGATCTAGATTTATAGAAGCTATAAAAATGGTACAGAACATTCTCATATATAGCTTCCTCTTACATTAACATCTTACGTTAACATCTTATATAACTATTAGATGATTATTAAAACAAAGACATTGACCTTGGTGCAATACTATTAGCAAAACTGAATAATTTATTCAGATGTTTTTCACTATTGTTCTTTTCTGTTCCAGGATCCAGTCCAGAGTACTACATTTTATTTATTTGTCATGTCTGTTTAGCCTCTTCTAGTTTGTGATAGATAGTTCTCTAGTCCTTCCTTGTCTTTCATGACCTTGACAATTTCAGATAACCTGGTTATTTATTTAGTAAAGTGTCCTTCCTTCATTTGTCCAAACAACTTTGTAATGTTTTCTTCTGATGAGACTGGGGTTATGTATTATTGGGAAGGATCTCACAGAGATGTTGTCCTCTTCTTAGTGCTCTGTATCAATATGTATTACTTGGGATGTTCACCTTGATCACTTGGTTAAGATGGTATCTGTTAGGATTCTCCACTGCAGTTAGTTTTTCTCTTTGTAATTATTCAGTATTTGGGGGAGATACTTTGAGACTATGCAAATATCCTGTTTTTGTTTAAACTTTCACTCGCTAATTAAAACATCCATTGGCAGGTCTTCCCTACAAGAGTTACTACTGTGGTATTCTCATGGTGATTTTCGATTTCCCTCATTTCTTCTACATTTATTAATTGGAATTCTTCTATAAGGAACATTTGTCTCTTCTTTCTCATTTATATGCTTACTCAATCATTTCTGTATATTACCATGAACTCGTAGCTATTTATTTTATTCTCTGTGCTATACTCCAATTTTTTTTGTTGTTGTCGTTATATATTTTGTTGCTCGAGTTGTTCCAGCTTTGTCCATTTGGAACTTGTTCAGATGGTCTCTGTGTCCTTTCCATATACCCCCATTTTTTAAGCACTTTCTGGCACCAAAAGATGCTCCACGTTCATCTTTTCTCTGCCTCAGGAATCAATTAGTTCTTCTAGGAGCCATAGTTCTTTTATCGGAGAAAGGTATTTAGAAACCAAGATATGGGAACTAGTGTGCTCACAGCCACTGAGATATCACCACTTCTATTGCTTTTCAGTAGCTAGTGCTAGAAAATAAATGTAAGTATACTAACCCATGCATATACACACATCTATATTTATTTTTCAGCCCACATATCTGCATATGTTAAAAAAACAAGTCTGTATTGATAACTCCAACTCTAGTCCAGCACCACAGGGTTCATATTAGCGCTCCCTTTTGCCTAATTCTACCTTCTGTCTCTAACGGTAAGAAACCAGACTTTCATTACCTGCAGTATATTTAATTTTTTAACTCTAGTGTACAAATAAAGAAGTGTCAGAGTTGCTAATCCAAACCCCTTGAGTAACAAATTTTACCAACTATACTACGGTACAGTGTAGTATAGTACATACAGTACAGTATTTGTATTTCATTTTATCTACAGCATTACAATATCCACAACACATCATTTTCTAGAATTACTTAGGTCGGCTCTTTTATTCCCCATCTCTTTCAGTACAGTTATCTGACTCATTTCTAATACAGTTAGTAAATAAGCCATAAATATAAGTTTGGTTAAGTTAAATTAATTTATCTATGGTATTTGATAGGGTCATGTATAGAGTCATATATAGAGTCATGTATAGAGTTATGTATCCACAACTATACTTTCATAGACAGTTTCATCACTCCAACTATTCTCTAATCATTCCCCTTTAGAGTAACCTTTCTTCCCAACCTCAACCCTTGCTAGCAACCACTGATCTGATTTCTATCCCTATGGCTTTGCCTCTTCCAGAGTTTAATATAAATGAAGTTGTACAGAATGTATTCTTTTGAATCTGGTTTCTTTTGCTTAGCATAGTCAATTTTATACTCATCTACGTTTCATCAGGAGTTTGTTCCTTGTAATTAATGAGTAGTATTCCATTGAAAGGATGTATCATTTGTATTTCCATTCACTAATCGAATGACACATAGGTTGTTTCCAGTTTTCAGTGATTATGAATAAAGCCACTATAAATATTTGCATGCATGTTTTTGTGACATATTTTCATTTCTTAAGTAAATACAAATAAGCAGGATTATTAGGTCATATATAGTATGTGTTATATATTTATTTTTTAAAAACTGCCCAAACTGTTTTCTAAAATTATTTTATAGTCCCACAGGAAGCATATGAGAATCCTATTTGATTGACATCCTTTCCAGTGCTTGGTATTATCATTTTATTTTTTATTTAAGCCATTAAGGTATTTAGTGCTATCTCATAATGGTTTTAATTTCCATTTCCTTAGTGATTAATGATATCGTGTGTTTATTTGCCTTGTGTTTTCTTTGGTGAAATGTCTATTCAACTATTCTGCACATTTAAAAATTAGATTGTTTATTTTATCATTATCGAGTTTATAGAATTCTTCGTATATTCTAGATACAAGTTTTTATCATATATGTATTTTACAAGTATCTTCTCGGTACCATGCCAACTTATTTTATTATGGGTAATGATTTTTTTGTGTGTTATAGCTAAGAAATCTTTGCTTAATCAAAGATCATGAAGATGTTCCATATCTCTCTCTAGAAAAATTTTAATTTTAGAATTTACATTTATATCTCTGATACATTTTGAGCCAGTTTGTATATAGTGTGAGGACTGTATAAGGACTGAGGCTCATTTTTTTTCTTAAGGACAGCCAATTGTTCTAACATAATTTATTAAAAACACTCTCCATCGAAATGTCTTTGAAGCATTGTTGAAATAAATTGACCACAGATATATAGGTCTATTTCTGGTTTCTGTTTATACTTTCACTAATGCTACAATGTCATGACTGCTGTAGGTTCATAGTAAGTCTTTGGAATCAGGGAATGTGAAGATTCTAATGTGAGGACTCCAACTTTGTTCTGTTTTGTCAAAACTGTTTTAGCTAGCTTGGTTTTTTTAGTTTTCCAGATAAAGGTTGAAACCATCTTATTGATTACTAAAAATAGAATTGTGATGAGATTTTTCAATTATGAAATATACACATCAAAATTTACTATTTTAACCATTTAAAAAATGTACAATTCAGTGACATTTGGTACATTCATAATGTGCAAACACCACCACAATCTAGTTCCAGAAAATTTCATCAATCCAAAAGGAAATCCTGTATTCATAAAGGAGTCACTACTCATTTCCCCTTCCTCCTGCCAGTCTCTGGCAACCACTAATCTGCTTCCTGCCTCTATGGATTTGCCTATTCTGGAAAGTTCATGTAAATGGAATTATATAATGTATATCCTTTTTGTTCCTGGCTTCTTTCACTTAGCATAATGTTTTCAAATTCTTCCATGTTGAATCATGTATTAGTACTTCATTCCTTTTTATGGCTGAATAATATTTAATTATATGATATAATATCTCCCTCCACCACCCCCCAAAAATGTATGTTACTTCTTAAGCCCCAGAACCTGTGAGTGTGATCTTATTCGGAAAAAAGGGCCTTTGCAGATATAATAAAACAAAAGGTCTTAAGGTGAGAACTTCCTGGATTATCCAGGTCACCCTAAAACCAATGACAAGTGTTCTTATAAGAGACAGAAGAAGTTAAGACATACAAAAGGAGAAGCCCATGTAAAGATGGAGTCATAGATTGGAGTGATGTAGCCAAGGGAGTCAAGGAACACCTGGAGCCACCAGAAGCTGGAAGAGGCAAGGAAGGATTCTCCCCTAGAGCCTTTGGAGAGAGTATAGTCTGCTCACACATTGATTTTAGACTTCTGGCCTCCAGGATTGTGACATAATAAATTTCTGTTATATTTTAAGCTATCCAATTTGTAGTAATTTGAAACTAATGCATATGGATATAATACAGACCTATGAAACTAATATATATGGATATGTCACATTTTATGAATTTTCCTATTTATGAATCGATGGACATTTGGATTGTTCTTGCTAGAGAAATAAGGCTTTTCTTTGGGCTTTTTTTTTGTTGTTGGCATCTGTTGGCATTCCCAGGTTACTGACTTCTCCAGGATCAAATCTAAAATGTATGAGGCCAAAAAAAAAAAAAAAAAAAAAACCTACAGAACTCACTGCTATATCACTCCTTGTGCCTCAAGGTTTCTAGCTGGTCTGCCTTCTTCTCTCCACTTTTCAAAGTATTCTAATGTTCATTTTCAACATAGTATGCAGGGATTTTAGCTGTATTTAATGAGAGGAAGAAGAAAAAATACTTCTACTTCATCTTTCTAGAAGCAGAAATCTCTCACAAGGAGCTTTTAAGGTACTGATTATGTTGTCCTCTTTCTTAACGTAGGTGGTGGTTACATGAGAATAGCAGTGGCTATCTGGGGTCTTTTGTAGTTCCATATAAATCTTCGGATTCTTTGTTCGAGTTCTGTAAAAAATACGACTGGTATTTTTTTATTAAGTTTATTGGGGTAACATTGGTTAATACAATTATACAATATTCAGGTGTACATTATCATTTGATATCTATATATTCTATTGTATGATTACCACCCAAAGTCCAGTTACCTTCAGCTACCATATATTTGACCCCTTTTACCCACTTCACCCTCCCGCATTCCCCTATATTTGACTCCCTTTACCTGGTCTACATCTACCCTCCTCCCTCACCCGCTACACTCTGGTAACCACTAGTCAATTATCCATGTCCCTGAGTCTCTGTCCTGTTCATTTGTTGCTTTTAGGTTTATATACCATATATAAGTGATATCATGTGATTTTCTACTTTTTTAGTCTGGCTTAATTTGCTTAGCATGATTATCTCGAGGTCCATCCATGTTGTCGAAAAGGGCAGTATTTCATCTCTTCTTATGGCTGAGTAATATTCCATTGTATATATGTGCCACAGTTTCTTTAGCCAATCATCTATCGTAGGATACTTTAGTTGCTTCCATGTCCTGGCCACTGTGAATAATGCTGCTATGAATATCAGTGTGAAAATATCTTTTTGGATATGGGTTTCCAAGTCTTTGGGGATAATACCCAGTAGTGGGATTGCTGAAACATATGGTAGAGCAATTCTTAGTTTTTTGAGGAAACTCCATACTGATTTCCATAGTGGCTGTACCAATTTGCAGTCCTACCAGCAGTGTATGAGGGTTCTTTTTTCTCTGCATCCTCTCCAACATTTGTTATCATTTGTCCTGTTGATTATAGCTATTCTAACAGGTGTAAGATGGTATCTCATTGTGGTTTTGATTTGCATTTCCCTAATAGCTAGCGATGTTGAGCATGTTTTCATATTTGTGGGCCGTTTGTATGTCCTCTAGGGAGAAGTGTCTGTTCAGGTCCTCTGCCCATTTTTTCATTGGATCATTTGTTTTTTGTTGTTATTGAGTTATATGAGTTCTTTGTATATTTTGGATATTAGGCCCTTATCGAAGGTATTGCTTGCAAATATGTTTTCTCATTGAGATGGTTGTCTCTTTACCTTGTTGACGATTTCTTTTGCTGAGCAGAAGCTTTTTAGTTTCATGTAGTCCCATTCATTTATTTTTGCTTTTACTTCTCTAGCCTTTGAGGTCAAATTCATAAAATCCTCTTTAAGTCCAAGGTCCTTGAGTTTAGTTGCTATGTTTTCTTCTATGCATTTTATTGTTTCAGGTCTTATATTCAGGTCTTTAATTCATTTTGAGTTAATTTTGGTGTGTGGTGATAGACAACAGTCTCGTTTCATGCTTTTGCAGATGGCTTTCCATTTTTCCCAGCACCATTTATTGAAGAGGCTTTCCTTTCTCCACTGTATGTTTCTGGCTTTTGGCAAAAATTATTTGCCTGTATAAATATGGGTTTACTTCTGGACTCTCGATTCTGTTCCACTGGTTCGTGTGTCTGTTTTGCTGCCAATACCATGCCGTTTTGATTACTGTCACTTTGTAGTATAATTTGAAGCCAGGCAGAGTGATGCCTCCAGCTTCATTCTTTTTTCTCAGGATAGCTTTGGCAATTCGGGGTCTTTCGTGCTTCCATACAAACCTGATGATTTTTTGTTCTATTCCTTTAAAAAATGCTGATGAGATTTTGATGAGGATTGCATTAAATCTGTATAATGCTTTAGATAATATGGTCATTTTAATTATGTTGATTCTCCCAATCCAAGAACACGAAATATCTTTCCATTTCTTTGTATCTTCTTGTCGTTTTCATTATATAGGTCCTTCACATGTTTCATTAAATTTATTCCTAGGTATTTTGTTCTTTTTGTTGCAATTTCAAAAGGAATTATTTTTCCCACTGCTTGTTCTGACACTTCATTATTAGAGTATAAGAACGTAACAGATTTTTTAACACTGATTTTGTATCTAGAGACTTTATTGTATTTGCTTATTGTTTCTAGTAGTGTTCTTGTGGAGTCTTTCAGGTTTTCTATATAGAGAATCATGTCATCTGCAAATAGTGACAGTTCGACTTCTTTGTTTCCTATTCGGGTGCCTTTTATATCTTTCTCTTGCCTGATTGCACTTGCTAGGACCTCCAATGTTACACTGAATAGCAGCGGCGATAGTGGACAGCCTTGCTTTGTTCCTGATCTTAGAGGGAAGGTTTTTAGTTTTTCACCATTAAGTATAATGTTGACTGAAGGTTTGTCATATATAGCCTTTATTATGTTAAGGTACTTTCCCTCTATACCAATTTCGTTAAGTATTTTGATCATAAATGGATGCTGTATCTTGTCGAAGGCTTTTTCTGCATCTACAGACGTGATAGTATGCTTCTTATTTTTTAATTTATGTGGTGTATCACATTAACCGATTTGTATATGTTGAACCATCCCTGTACCCCTGGGATGAAGCCCATTTGATTGTGGTGTATAATTTTTTTAATATGTTGCTGTATTCAGTTCGCTAGTACTTATTTAGGATTTCCACATCTGTGTTCATGAGAGATATTGGTCTGTAGTTTTCTTTTTTTGTGTTATCTTTACAGATTTTGGTAACAGAGTAATACTGACCTCTACATAAAACTAATGAGTTGGGAAGTATTGTCTCCTCTTCGGTTATTTGGAAGAGTTTGAGAACAGGTATTAAATCTTCTTTGAATGTTTGGTAGAATTCATGGGTGAAGCCATCTGGTCCTGGACTTTTACTTTTCGGTAGGTATTTGATGATTGTTTCCATTTCCATACTGCTGATCGGTCGGTCTATTTAGATTTTCCAGATCTTCTTGATTCAGTCTAGGAAGATTGCATTTTTCTAAGTACTGGTCCATTTCTTCTTGGTTATTAAATTTGGTGTTATATACTTTTTCACAGTATATCTTGCATGCTCCTTTGTATTTCTGCGATGTCAGTCGTAATTTACCCTCTTTCATCCCTGATTTTGTTTATTTGTGTCCTTTCTGTTTTCTCTCTAGTGAGTCTAGCCAGGGTTTTGTCAATTTTATTATCCTTCTCAAAGAACCAGCTCTTTGTTGTATTTATTTTTTCTATTTTGTTTGTTTTTCTGCTCTAATTTTGATTATGTCTTTCTTTCTGCTGACTTTAGGCCTCATTTGTTCTTCCATTTCTACTTTTTTAAAGATAAAGTGTTAGGTTGTTTATTTGGGCTCATTCTTCTTTTTGGAGATAAGACTGTAACGATATGAACTTTCCTCTTATGATCGCTTTTGCCACGTCCCAAAAGTTTTGATATGTTATACTATCATTATCATTCGTTTCTATGTATCTCTTGATCTCTCTTTATGTCTTCTCTGACCCAGTTATTCTTCACTGGCATGTTGTTTAATCTCCATATATTTGTGGTTCTTGCTTTCTTTCGCAGTTGATCTCTTGTTTCAAAACATTATGATCAGAGAATACGGTTGGTATGATTTCAATCCTCTTATATTTGTTGAGGCTATCTCTGTGTCCTAGTAGGTGGTCGATTCTTGAGAATGTTCCATGTGCATTAGAGAAGAATGTATAAGCAGCTGTTTTGAGATGGAAGGCTCTGTAAATGTCAATTATGTCCAGTTGGTCTAATGTGTCATTTAAGGATGTGATTTCCTTATTGATTTTCTATTTGGATGATCTGTCCATATTCGACAGTGGGGTATTTAGATCCCCTACTACAATAGTGTTTTGGTCTGTTTCTCCTTTTAATTGTTAGTAATTGCTTTACGTATTTTGGGGCTCCCTGATTGGGAGCATAGATATTAATAAGTATTATGTCTTCTTGGTGCATGATTCCCTTTACCATTATGAAGTGTCCCTCAGTATCTTTCTTTATCTTTTTTATTTTGAAGTCTATTTCGTCTGATATTAGTACCACTACTCCCACTTTTCTCTGGATGCCATTTGCTTGAAATATCATTTTCCACCCTTTTACGCTGAGTCTACATTTGTCTTTGGAGCCGAGATGTGTCTCCTGGAGGCAGCATATGGTTGGGTTTTGTTTTTTGATCCATTCTGCAACTTTGTGCCTTTTTATTGGTGAGTTCAGTCCATTTACATTTAGGTGATTATTGAAATATGAGGTCTTTGTATAGCCATTTTATCTTTTGCTTTCTGGTAGCTTGGTGTTTCCATTGATTTCTTGTCCTTGTGTTTCTGTTTTATTTTGATTGGTTTTTGTGGGTTTTGCCTCTGATTCTTCTTATTTTATGTTATATACTTCAGTTCTGACTCTATAGTGCGTTGTTACAATTGCAAATATGAAAAAGATAGTTATATGCATACAGTCATCTATTTTCTTCTGTGTGTGCCTTATCTCCTTTCCCCTTTGCAAATTTGGATCTTTGAATCCCTCCCTTTTTAGTCATTGTTGTCTCAATTTATTTCTATTTATGCTGAACGTTCATTACTATCTTGTGATAGCAATTCTCTTCTTATTATTTAAGCTTATAATGCCCTGTTCTTAGTAAAGGTTGAACTCCTCTGATTCTATTTGCCTGATAGTCACTTTACTACTAATTATGTATTTTTTTGTTGTTGTTATTTTGTTTTAGGTGAGCTGACCCCTTTTTGAATTTCCTGTAGTGCAGGTCTCATAGTGGAGAATTCTCTCAATTTTTAATTTCTCCTTTATATCTAAAGGAGAGCTTAACTGGATACATTGTTCTAGGCTGGTAGTTCCTTTCGCTTAATAGTTTAAATATTTGATTCCATTCCTTTCTGGCTTGTAAGGTCTGAGAAGTCCAATGATAATCTAATGGGTTTTCCTTTATATGTTACTGTTTTCTTCTCCCTGGCTGCCCTGAGAATTATATCTTTGACATTGATTTTTGATTTTTAATACAATGTGCCTTGGTGAAAGCCTTTTTGGGTTGAGATAATTAAGTGTTCTGTTGACTTCTTAAATTCCAAGTTCCAGCTCATTCCTTAGATTTGGGAAATTCTCATCCACTCAGCAAAAGCTGTGGAGACTGAAGCTACTCTCTCAGCCTCGGGAGCTGCCTGCAGGAGGAAGAGGAGGGGAGAAGGTGCAGCGACTTTCCTGAACAGCCCTGCCTGGAAGTGCTGGGACTTTATGTGCAGTCGGCAGCAGGGTTTGGTCATCAGGGCAGAAAGCAGAGAAGTGGGACAGGACCACAGAGAAACAACAGTTGATTGCTACCAGCCCCAGCTGCAAAATTGAGGCTGAGCCGCAGCCCTGACCCCCAACTCAGAGGGCCCCTACCCCCATAGCCTCCGAGAACGATTCCCCCAGGGGAATCTGAGCAAACACTACCAAAACTGTTGCTAACACTGACAGGGACTAAAACTGAGAGTAGTGAATGTGATTAAAATCTACAAGAAAATAAAAGACATTAGGCTTTATATAAAGCAGGGATCCAAGAGGCTTAGACGCCACCTACTTGAAACCAAAAGAAAAGCGCCTTCTTCACAGCTGGCTAAAGAAAGACCTTTATATAATAAGTCTTATTTCTGGAAAAACAACAGAATACAGTTCCATTAATATCCAGGCAGGGAAATAGTCCATTAAACACCATGAACAACCAAGGTGACGAGGCATCTCAGAAAAAAAGAGAAAAATCTCCAGAAAATGAGCTTACAGACATATTTGCTTACAGAAATATGCAACTTAAGTGACAGAGAATTCAGAATGATACTTCTGAAAAAACTCAGTGAGTTCTGAAATGAGTCATATCAACAATTTCAGAAATTGCAAAAACAGCTAGATGAGCAGAGCAAGGAGATTATCTCGAAACCCTCAAAAAGAACCAAATAGAACATCTTGAGATAAACACACACACACACACACACACACACACACACTGCAAGAATTGAAAAATGAAATAGAAAGCTTGAGAAATAGAGTTGACCAAATGGAGGAAAAGATCAGTGATATTGAAGACAGAAATCTAGAAATAAATCAGAAGGAAGAAGAGAGAAACCGAAGAATGAAAAATAATGATCAGGGATGTTGCCGCAACCTTCACCCCTGCCCCTCCCTCCTGCAAGGAGCTCCTGCAGCTGCCAGAGGCAGGTTCTTTATTTGTCCCAGTCCACCACCCAACACCTGGGGTTCTGACCTACAGTAGCTCTTATGCGCAGATCCCACGCTCAGATGTGCTAGTGTGCAGTTTGTGTGTTTTTTGTTGAGTTTTAGATGTTCAGCTTATTGTTGTTTCAAGGGGAGAGATCTGAGGATCTCTCACTCCACCATGTTTTCCCAGAATCCACCATTGGTATTTTGATAGAGATTGCACTGAATCTATAGATTGCTTTGGATAGTATGAACATTTTAACAATGTTAATTCTTCCTACCCATGAGCACAATAATGCTTCCATTTATTTATATCTTCTTCAATTTCTTTCTTCAATGTCATATAATTTTATGAGTACAGGTCTTTTCTCTCCTTGGTTAAATGTATTCCTAAATATTTTATTGTTTTTGATACAATTGTAAATGGGTTTATTTTCTTCATTTCTCTTTCTAATAGTTCGTTATTGGTGTATAAAAAACCCAACTGATTTCTGAATATTAATTTTGGATCTGAATTAAACAGATCCAAATTTAAAAAGGCCTCACATAGACTCACCCTGGCTAACCCCCTGGTACCTAGCAGAGGCAACATACTGAAACCAGTCTTTTGGTGAAAAAGGCCTATTTGCTAGCTGCAGCCCAAGGGGCAACCTTCTCACTTAACGCATATTAAGGAGCTGAAAGCAATACTTGACAGAGACTGGGGAGGTCATCAGGCATTATTGTTGTACTCTCCCTCTGTCTTTCTCCAAGTTACCAGTCTCTCCCAGAAAGAGCTTGTGCATACCTCTGGCATCCTGGATTTTGTGGCTGCAGCCAGGGGATGCCCCTTAAAAGCCTGGCTCTGGTGAGGAGTGGGGCTTGTGTTCATGGATTCAATGGGACAGTAGCAAAAAATGGGACAGTAGCAAAAAATGGGACAATTCTTAACTGCCTATCACCCCAGGGCTCAGTGCAGAAGGAGCAGACAGACATGCCCATCTCACAGTTTTCATCTGAAAGAGAAATATTTACATACTTTAAAAGCAGCTGCATGAAGGTCCAGCTTACAAGTAGTCTGCATTTAGGTGCTGAGAGATCCTCCCCTTTGAAACACTAACAAGTCTTGGCATACCCTCAACTACTAGAAGCCACTGAAGACATATAAGGTTACTTGGACAATCGCAAAGGTTTGAGAGACAACAGCTCAAGAGGGCTGTGGGTTACCCTTTAAGCATTCGTTCCTGCCAAGGTAGTTTTCTTGCATTTTGCTCTCTATTCCAGCATGTGTGTGGATGTTTATAAACAAGACCATCTGATTTCATAAGGGCTTTCTAAGATTCTGTCCAGCAGAATGATTCTTTCCTTTGATATTAAAATTTTACTGAGTTTAACAATAAGGTTCATCTCCTATACAAGATTACTCCTTCAAGACTGAAAGACATGGTTGTTTTATCCAATTCACAGAAACCAACACAGAGAGTCAAGGAAAATGAAGAAAAAGAGGAATATATTTCAAATGAAAAAGATAAAACCTCATAAAAAGACCTTTAAAAATGGAGATAAGTGGTTTAACTGATAAACAGTTTAAAATAATGGTCATAGAGATGTTCACTGAGGTCAGGAGAACAATGCATAACCAAAGTAAGAATTTCAGCAAAGTACCAAATAGAAATCATAGAGCTGAAGAACATAATAACTGAACTGAAAAATTCAATACAAGGGTTCAACAGTTGATTAAATGAAGCAGAAGAAAGGGTCACTGGACTTAAAGATAGGATAGTGGAATTCAACCAATCAGAATAGTGAATAGAAAAAAGAGTGAAACAGAATAAAGATAGCTTAATGGACTATAAGACAAGTACCTCGAGTAGACCAATATTTGTAGTATAAAGGTCCTAGAAGGAGAAAGAAAAAGGGACAGAAAAATTATATGAAGAAATATCGTTGAAAACTTCCCGAAGCTGAGGAAGGAAACAGATATCCAGATCCAAGAAGCCCAAAAAGTTCCAAATAAGATGAACTCAAAGAGACTCACACCAAAACACATTATAATTAAAATGTCAAAAGTTAACATAGAAAGAATCTTAAAATTAGCAAAAGAAAAGCAACTAGTTATGTATAAGGGAACCCCCATTAAGATTATCAGCATATCTGTCAACAAAACTTTATAGAAAATTGCCATAAGTCCATACCATAGAAGGGAGTGGCACGCTATATTCAAAGTGCTGACAGAAAAAATTCCAACCAAGAATACTCTACTTGGCAAAGTTGTATTTTAGAATTGAGAGATAAAGACTTTTCACACAAGCAAAAGCTGAAGGAATTCACCACTCACTAGACCAGGCTTTATGAGAAATGTTAAAGGGAATTCTTTAAACTAAAATGAAAGGGCACCAATTAGTAAAAGAAAAAAAATATGAAAGTATAAATCTTTTTGGTAAAAACAAATATATAAATTCAAATAATCTATGATGGTGGGTTAATCATTTATAAATCTAGTATAAGGTTGAAAGACAAAAGTAGTAAAAACAACTATAACTACAATAACTTGTTAATGGATACACCAGGTAAAAAATTAATTTGTGCCATCAAAAATATAAAATATGGGGGGGAAGTAAAAGATATATAGCTTTAAAATGTATTTGAACTTAAATTGTTATCAACTTAAAAGACTGTTAAAAATATGTTTTATATAAGCCTCATGATAACCACAAAACAAAAACCTATAGTAGATATACAAAAGATTAACAGAAAGAAGTCTAAGCAAATAATCATAGAAAACCATCGAAACAAAAGAGAAGAGAGCAACAGAAGAAAAGAACAAAGGAATTAAAAAAAAAAACAGAAAACAACAAAATTGCCATAAGTTCGTACTTATCAATAATTAATTTAAATGTAAATGGACTAAATTCTCCAGTTAAGAGTTGTAAAGTGGAGGAATAAATTCAAAAGCAAGATACGGCAATATGCTGCCTACAACAGTTACTCCAACTTTAAAAACACACAAACTAAAGTGATGAGATAGAAAGGATATTCAATGCAAATGTGAACTAAAAAGTCCATTTTGTTTGATATAAGCTCAGATAGCTATGCTTATATCAGACAAAACAGACTTTAATAGAAAGACTGTAATAAGAAACAAAAAGGTCATTATAAACCGATAAAGGTGTCAATCAATTAAGATATAACATTTACAAATATTTATACACCCAACAGAGGAGCACCTAAATATATAAAGCAGATATTAACAGACCTAAATGGAGAAGTAGATAGCAATACAATAATAGTAGGGATCTTCAACATCCCACTTTCATCAATGGATAGATCATCCAAACAGAAAATCCAATAGACACATTAGACCAGATAAACTTAACATTCCACTCAAAAGCACTAGAATACACATTCTTCTCAATAGCACAAGTATACATATGTTAGGACACAAAACAAGTCTTAATTAATTTCAGACTGAAATCATATCAAGTATCTCTTCCAACCACAACAGTATGAAATTAGAAATCAATTACATAAAGAAAACTGGAAAAGTCACAAGTATGTGGAGACTAAACAACATGCTACAGAACAATCAATGGGTCAAAGAAGAAATTTTTAAAAAGTTAAATATCTTGAGACAAATGAAAATAAAAATATAAGATACCAAACTTATGTATGCAGCAAAAGTAGTTCTAAAAGGAAAGTGCATAGCAATAAACCCTTACATTAAGAAAACAAGAAAGAACCAAACAACCTCACATTGCATCACAAAAGAGTAGGAAAAAACGAACAAAGCCCAAAATTAATGAAAGTAAGGAACAGTGATCAGAGGAGAAATAAATTAAATAGAAAATTGTAGAAAAATCAATGAAACTAAGAGCTGGGATTTTCTTGAAAAGATAAACAAAATAGACAAAACTTTAGTTAGATTCATCAATACAAAAAAAGAAGACTGAAATAAAATCAGAAATGAAAGAGGAGACATTACAACTGATATACACAGAAATACAAAGGATCACGAGAGACTACTACGAACAATTATATAAGAACACATTTCTTCTAGGTTTAGAAGAAATGGATACGTTACTAGAAATATACAAACTACCAAGGCTGAATCATGAAGAAACAAAAAATCTGAACAGATCAATTACTTTTAAAGAGATTGAATAAGTAATAAAAAATTTCTCAACAAACAAAAGCCTAAGACCAGATATCTTCACTGGTAAATTCAACCAAATATTTAAAGAAAAATTAATATCAATCCTTCTCAAACTCTTCTAAAAAGTACAAGAGGAGGAAACACTTTCAAACTCATTTTATGAGCTCAGAATTACACTGACACCAACACCAGAGAAAGACACAAGAAAAACACAGGCCAACGTCACTGATGGACACAGATACAAAACGCCCAACAAATTTTTGGCCAACCAAACTCAATAATACATTGGAAGGATCGTACACCATGATCAAGTGGCATGTTGATGCAAGGATGATTCAACAACCTCAAATCAATCAATATTATACACTACATTAACAAAATGAAGGATAAAAATGTAGGATCATCTCAGTAGATTCATAAAAGCCATTTGGCGAAATGCAACATCCATTCATGATTAAGAAATAATTCTCAACAATGTGGGTATAGTGGAAACATATCTCAACATAATAAAGGCCATGTATAACAAGACCATAGCTAACATCATTCTCAATGGTGAAAAACTGAGAGCTTCTGTTGTGACCAGGAACAAGAAAAGGATGCCCACTCTCACTACTTTTATTCAATATAGCACTGGAAGTCCTAGCCAGGTCAATTAGGCAAGAAAAAGACTTTAAAAGCATCTAAACTGGAAAGGAAGAAGTAAAACTGTCTCTATTTGCAGATGACATGACCTTATATAAAAAATCCTAAAGATTCCACCAAAAAACTATTAGAACTAATAAATAAATTCAGTAAAGTTGCAGGATAGAAAATCAATATACAAAAATCAACTGCATTTCTGTACACTAAAAACTAATTATCAAAGAGAGAGATTAAGAAAATAATTCAATTTTCAATTTTATCTAAAAGAATAAAATACCTAGGAATTAACTTAGCCAAGTATGAGGAAGATCTCCACACCGAAAACTATAAGACATCGATGAAAAAAATTAAAGAAGAAACAAATAAATTGAAAGCTAGTCCATGCTCATGGACTGGAAGAATTAATACTGTTAAAATGGCCATACTACTCAAAGCAATCTACAGATTCAATGCAATCCCTAACAAAATTCCAATGGCATTTAATGTGAAATAAATAAAATAAACAATCCTAAAATTTGTGTGGAACCTCAAAATACCCTGAATAGGCAAAACAGTCTTGAGAAAGAAGAAAGCTGAAGGCATCATGCCTTTTAATTTCAAACTATATTACAAAGCTATAGTCATCAAATAGTATGATATTAACATGAAAACAGACACATAGATCAATGGAACCGAATAGAGAGCCTGGAAATAAATGGGCATAATAAACCTATGCACATACAGTAATTTATTACAAAGAAGCCAAGAATACAGAATGGGGAATGGAATTTATGACAAAGAAGCAAAAATATACAACAAAGAAAAATTTGGAAATCATGTATCTGATAAGGAGTTAAATATCCAAATTATATAAAGAACTCATAAAACTCAATAGAAAAAAACAATCTAATTAAAATATGAGCAAAGAATCCGAATAGACATTTTTCTAAAGAAGACATACAAATGGCCAACAGTTACATGAAAAGTTGCTCAACATCATTAATCATCAAGGAAATGCAAATCAAAATGATATCACCTCATATCTGTTAGAATGGTTATTATCTAAAAAACAAGAAGTAACAAGTATTGGCAAAGATGTGGAGAAAAGGGAACCCCTGTGAATTGTTCATGGAAAGTAAAATGGTACAGCCACTATGGAAAATGGTATGGAGATCCCTCAAAAAATTAAAAATAGAATTATATAATCCATATATTCCACTTTTGTGCATTTATGCAAAGATACAAAATCACTACCTTGACAATACATCTGCATCTTCATGTTCACTTCAGAATTTTTTACAATGGTCAAGACATGGAAACAATATAGGTGTCCACTGATAGATGAATGGATAAAGAAAATGTGATATGTGTATATATATGATAATATATTTATATATATGATAATAGTATATCCCAAACACAAATGTAAAATGCTATGTAAAAAGAGCAATGACCAGAAAAATAAAAAAGGTTTTAGAAATTCAAAATATGACTGACAAAATATAAAATTCAAAATAAAACTGACAGTTCTAGGAAGTACAAAAAATCGGCTAAGAAATGAAAATCTCAGAAAAAAGATTAGAATTAATTCAGGAAATCTTCCACCCAATTTTCAGAAAGGAAGAAGAGAGAAAATAGAGAAAAAGAAATGATCACAAATACAACACAATTTGCCAGAGCTACAGAAAAACACACTCTCTATATTGAATCTCTGTGGCTCACAAAGTGCCAACCTGGGAAAAAGAAACAAACAAAAAATTCCTCAATATTTAAAATATCATTGTGAAATCTACTGCCAAAGTATAAAGATAAGATCTTTCAAGAAAGAAAAAGTAGGTATTCTATTCTAGTATCAGTCTTCCTGTAAGCAACACTGGACACTAGAACAATTAAAGTTCTGAGGCAAAAGTACTTTCAATTTTGGCATGCCTGAAGTTAGACCTAAAATGAATAAGTTTTATTTGGAACAGGAAAATGACTGTCTCAAGAAAGAGTTTTTAAAAGAATTCATAATAATTTACTATATTAGACTTAGAAAATAAAAATAAATGATACTCTGATTTCTCCTTCTGCCCATAAATAACAAGCACTACAAGACTTTCCCTGAACAACAATTCAAACAACTGTTTTCAGAAACTGGACAAAAATCAGAGCAAGACTGATCCCTGAGAAAAGGGAAAGAAACAAGGTGAACCCTATGATACTCTCACTTTTCTATCTGGAGACAAATTCATGACATCATTGTAGGGATGAGTAACATAAACAGAGCTCAGTGATCTTAAATTGAAGAGATGTAGATCAGAATTTGGGGATACCAAAGCTATGATAAATTGCAAAACAGAGTACAAAAAAGAAGAGCCATGCACAAACAGAAAAGATCCTAAAATCTGCAAATGGGTCTCCTTTGTCAAGCCCCTCTTGGGGCAGCCTACAGGTGAGCACCATTTTGCCTGTGTTGAACCCTCCCCCTGCGGGCCGATTCTGAAGCTGCACTGGCTGGGTGAGATTGGCTCACTCCACCCTGTGTCTCCCTGGGGCCCTGCCCCACCTAGTCCACAAATTGCCTGCCTTGGCCCATTGCCAGGCAGCCAGCCCCACCCTGCAGCTTCTCTGGGCCACATATTTATTGGCAGGCAGCGGTCCTAAGCTCATGTAGTCTCTGCACAGTCCACACATTTTAGGGGAGACTTTTGGTGGCGAGCCACTGGTGCCAGCTCGAACTGCAATATCTTTTGGGCATATCACGGGGGTCTGAGGGCCTGAGAAGGCCAGCAGCTGGCTTTGCTACGATCTGAGACATCCAAAGGAAGCCACAGATGCAGCACTGGCATGTAACCTGACTTTGCATTGGCCAGATGAAATTTGTTCACTTTATCTCAGTGACTCCCTGGGTCCCTGCCCCACCCAATTCTCATACCGCTGAAAGGCTCTTCTAGCTATGGAGTCATACAAGCAGCTGGCAGGCAGCCCCAGGCCTTGGGGTGCACTGGTCCTTTTTGCTGAGCTGTCCCCAGCCCAGTACTTGGGGTAACCAACCTCAGCTCACATTGTGGTCTCTCTCACTTGCCTCTAGATTCAGCATAAGCAGCAGCCATCCATGAATTGCTCTGTAGCTCCTATCACGTGGCCCAGAGCAATCAAAAGCAGAGGCTGAACTTGGCCTACACAGGAACCGCTCCCAAGGGGCCACAGATCTAACACATCTGAAGATTGGTATTAGACCACAACAGAGGAACACCTGACTACCCCCATAAGTGACATACCCAAAGAGTGGTCTCAAGAGATACATGAGAATGCTGGGGCAAATCTCACTTCGTGGGGTCACACAGCAGCTTATCTGTGGGCATGGCCAACCCCACAGCCAGTCAGCCCAAGAGTCAATCTCATCTACTGACGTGCTAACAGGAATTAAGACTTAGGCCACCTGGTCAAGGCTGGGAGACATAACAAATTTTCCTAATACATAGAAACAAACACAGAAAGGCAAGTAAAATGAGAAAACAAAGAAAATGCTGCAAATGAAACAACAGGAGAAAATTCCAGAAAAAAAAATTAATGAAGTGGAGGCAAGCAATCCACCAGAGACAGAGTTCAAAACACTGGTGATAAGGATGCTCAATGAACTTAGGGGGATAATATAGATAATCTTGTTGTAGCCACCCGCCCCTGATAGACACACGGACCACCAGAAACCAGTGAGTGATAGGAAACACTCTCTTTATTCAGCCAGCTGGGTCTGCCAGGGGTACACAGACCCCAAATTAAGCAGCCCCGAAATGTAGAGGTACAGGGTTTTTAAGTCCCAAACCCCATTCTTCATTCTGTCTGAACACAAAAGTCTATTTTTCTCCTATTTACTAATTGTCAACCCACAGGTTGGTTGTGCAACTGGGGGTACAGAAGTAGAAAGCTTATTGTTAGAATGTTATGTTCCCATGGGTGATAACCTATGTTCCCATGGGCCAAGCAGTAATTTTCCAGCCAGCATAATCTCAGTGAGGACCTCAACAGAGAGCTATTAATTATAAAAAAGGACAAACCATAAAGAAGAACCAGTCAGAAATGAAGAATACAATAACAAATGAAGAATACACTAGAAGGAATCAACAGAATAGATGAAGTGGAGGATCGAATTAGTGAGCTAGAAAACAAGGTAACAGAAAACTCCCAATCAGAAGAGCAAAAAGAAAAAAGTATCAAAAAAATGAGGAAACTTTCTACTGGGTATTTACCCCAAAGACTTGAAAACCCATATCCAAAAAGATATTTGCACACCAATGTTCATAACAGCATTATTCACAGTGGCCTGGACATGGAAGCAACTGAAGTGTTCTACGATAGATGACTGGCTATAGAAGCTGTAGTACATACATACAATGGAATATTACTCAGCCATAAGAAGAGATGAAATACTGCTATTTGCGACAACATGGATGGACCACGAGAGAATCATGCTAAGCGAAATGAGCCAGACAGAAAAAGGTGAAAATCACATTATACGTGGGATATAAACCTAAAAACAACAAATGAGCAGGATAAACAAACAGAGACTCATGGACATGGACTACAGACTAGTGGTTACCAGAGGACTATAGACTAGTGGTTACTAGTGGAGTGGTGAAGGAGCGGGGAGGTAGATGAGGTTAAGGGGGTCATATATAGGGTTTAGGGGGAGGGTGAAGTGGGTAAAGGAGATGAAATATATGGTAACTGAAGGACACTGGCTTTGGATGGTAAACACACAATAGAATAAACAGATATCAAATGATAATATATATCTGAAAATTATATAATTGTGTTAACCAATGTTACCCCAAAAACTTAAAAATTTTTTAAAAATAAGGAAAGTTTAAGAGACCTCTGGGACAACAGCAAATGTACCAACATCTGCATCATAGGGGTACCAAAAGGAAAAGAGAGCAAGGGGTTGAGAACCTATTTGAAGAAATAATGACAGAAAACTTCCCTAACCTTGCAAAGGAAATAGACATACAAGTCCAGGAAGTGCAGAGTCCCAAACAAGAGAAACCCAAACAGACTCATGCCAAGACACATCATCATTAAAAAGCCAAAAGCTGGAGACAAAAAGAGAATCCTAAAAGCAGGAAGAGAAAGGCTGCTAGTTACTTACAAGGATCCTGCCATAAGAATGTCAGCTGACTTTTCAACAGCAACTTTGCAGGCCAGAAGAGATTGGCATGAAATATGCAAAGTGATTAAAAACAAGAACCTACAACCAAGACTATTCTACCCAGTAAGGCTATCAATTGAAATTGATAACTTAAAGGTGAGATAAAGAACTTCCCAGACAAGAAAAAACTAAAGGAATTCATCACCAATAAGCCAAAACTACAAGAATTATTAAGGGGACTTCTGTAAAAAGAAAGGGAGGAAACCCATAAATACAAATAATAAATGACAATAACTGTGTTTCTATCAATAATCACTTAAATATAAATGGATTAAATGATCTAATCAAGACATAAGGTAGTTGAATGGATAAAAAAAAAAAACCAAGACCCATACATATGCAGTCTATGAGAGAACCACTTCAGATCAAATGACACACACAGATTGTAAGTAAAAGGATGGAAAAAGATATTTTCATTTCTATTCATGCAAATAGAAATGAAAAAAAAAAAGCTGGGATAGCAATATTTTTATCAGATATAATAGACTTCAAAACAAAAACAATAATAAGAGACAAAGAAGGGCATTACATAATGATAAAGGGATCAGTACAACAAGAGAACATAACCTTACTAAACATATATGCACCCAAATAGGAGCACCTACATATGTAAAGCAATTATTGACCTAAATAAATGCAGACATTGACAGTAATACACTCATAATAGGAGACTTTTACACTCCATTGACACCAATGGACAGATCTTCTAGACAGAAAATCAATAAAGAAACAACAGCCTTAAATGACAGACTAGACCAGATGGATTTAATTAATATTTTCAGAATGTTTCACCCCAAAGCTGTAGAACGTACATTCTTCTCAGTGCGCATGGAACATTTTCCAGGACAGACCACATGTTAGGCCGCAAAACATGTCTCAATAAATTTAAGAAGACTGAAATCATACTAAGTGTCTTCTCCGACCACAATGGTATGAAACTAGAAATCAACCATGAGAGAAAAAAACGAAAATATACAAACACATGGAGGCTAAACAACATGCTACTAAACAATAAATGGGTTAACAATGATATCAAGAAAGAAATCTAAAGATATCTAGAAAAAAATGAAAACACAATGACTTAAAATCTATGGGACACAGAGAAAGTAATCCTAAGAGGGAAATTTACAGCAATATAGGCCTACCTCAAGAAACAAGAAAAATCTCAAATAAACAATCTAACCTCACACCTAAAGGAACTAGAAAAAGAATACCAAACAAAACCGAAAGTGGGTAGAAAGAAAATAATAAAGATTAGAGTGGAAATAAACGAAATAGACTCAAGAAAAACAATACAAAAGATCAAAAAAAAATCAAGGGCTGGCTCTTTTAAAGGATAAACAAAATTGATAAACCTTTAACCAGACTCGTCAAGAAAAAGAGAGCGGACCCAAATAAATAAAATCAGAAATGAAAGAGGAGAAGCAATTATGGACTCCACAGAAATACAAAGGATTCTAAGAAAATACTAAGAGCAATTATATGCCAACAAATTGGACAATCTGGAAGAAATGGATATATTCCTAGAAACATACAAGTCTCCCAAGACTCAGTCAAGAAAAAACAGAAAATCTGAGCCAACCGATTACTACCAACAAAATTGAATTGGTAATCAAAAACTTCCAAAAAACAAAAGTCCTGAACCAGATGGCTTCATAGGTGAATTACCAAACATTCAAAGAGTTAACACCGATTCTCCTCAAACTATTCCGTAAAATTCAAGAGGAAGGAAGACTTCTTAACTCTTTTTATGAAGCCACCATTACCCTGATTCCAAAACCAGACAAAGACAGTACAAAAAAAAGACAACTATAGGCCAATATCCTCAATGAACAATGATCAAAATATCAGCAAACCGATTTCAGCAATACATTAAAAATGTCATTACACCATGATCAAGTCGGATTTATTGATTTATTTCTGAGATGCGAGGTTGGTACAATATCCGCAAATCAATTCATATGATATACCACATTAACAAACTGAAAGATAAAAATCATATGATCATATCAATAGATGCATAAAAAGTATTCGACAAGATCCAGCATCCATTTATGATAAAAATTCTCAGCAAAGTAGGAATAGAGAGAACATATGTGAACATAATAAAGGCCATATATGACAGACCTACGTCTAACATTATACTTAATGGGGAAAGGCTTAAAGTGTTTTCCTTAAGATCAGGAACAACAGAAGGATGCCCACTTTTACCACTTCTAGTCAACACAGTACTGGAAGTCTTAACTACAGCAATCAGACAAGAAAGAGAAATAAAAGGCATCCAAATTGAAAATGAAGAAGTAAAACTGTCATTATTTGCAGATGACATTATACTATATATAGAGAACCCTAGAGCCTCCACGAAAAAAACTGCTAGAACTGATCAATGAATTCAGTAAAGTTGCAAGATGCAAAACTAATATTCAGGAGTTGGCTACATTTTTACAAACCAATGATGAACTATCAGAAAGAGAAATTAAGAAAACAATCCTATTTACAATTGCATCAAATACAATAAAATATCTAGGAATCAATCTAACAAAGGAGATAAAAGACCTGTTCTCGTAAAATTATAAGTCATTGAAAAAAAAATTGAAGAAGAAACAAAAAATAAATGGAAGCATATACTGTGCTCATGGGTAGGAAGTCTTAAAATCTATAGATTCAATGAAATACCTATCAAACTACCAATGACATTATTCACAGAACTAGAATAAATAATCCAAAAATTTATATGAAACCATAAAAGATTCTGAAGAGCCAAAGCAACCTTGAGAAAGAAGAACAAAGTTGGAGATATCACACTATCTGATTTCAAACTGAACTACAAGACTATTATAGTAATCAAAACAGGATGGTCCTGGCATAAACAAACACATAGATCAATGGAACAGAATAGAGAACCCAGAAATAAATCCACACCTATATGGTTATTTAATCTATGACAAAGGAGGCAAGAATATACAATGAGATAAAAAGTCTCTTCAACAAATAGTGTTGGAAAACTGGATATATGCAAAAAAATGAAACTGGACACCTTCTTACACTATATACAAGAATAAACTCAAAATGGATTAAAGATTTACATGTAAGACCTGAAACCACAAAACTTCTAGAAAAAAACATAGGCAGCAAACTCTCTCATACTGTTATTAATAATTTTCTTTTTGATATATCTCCTCGGACAAGGAAAACAAGAGAAAAAATAAACAAATGGGACTACACGAAACTATTTTTGCACAGCAAAGGAAACCATCAACGAAATGAAAACACAGCCTACTGAGTGGGAGAAGATATTTGTCAATGATACAGCTGACAAAGATTAACATCTGAAATTTATAAAGAACTCATACAACACAACAACAACATCAACAAAATTCAATGAAAAAATTGGCAAAAGACCCAAACAGGTATTT
Source organism: Pteropus vampyrus (assembly GCF_000151845.1). Classification (NCBI taxonomy): domain Eukaryota; kingdom Metazoa; phylum Chordata; class Mammalia; order Chiroptera; family Pteropodidae; genus Pteropus; species Pteropus vampyrus. Next base: position 4,052,882 of record NW_011888855.1, read on the forward strand.
CTCTAAAGAGGAAATACAGATAGCTAATAGACATATGAAAAGATGCTCAACATCACTAATCATCAGAGAAATACAAATTAAAACCACAATGAGATATCACCTCACACCTGTCAGATTAGTTTCATCAATAAATCAAAAAACAGCAAATGTTGGAGAGGTTGTGGAGAAAAGGGAACCCTCATACACTTTTGGTTTGATTGCAAATTAGTATAGCCATTATGAAAAACAGTTTGGAGGTTCCTCAAAAAATTAAAAATACAACTGCCTTTTATCCCAGCAATTGTACTTCTGGGTATTTATCCAAAGAAAACCAAACCACTAGTTCATAAACATTTATGCACCCCTATGTTCACGGCAGCGCTACTCACAATAGCCAAGATATGGAAGCAACCTAAGTACCCATTAAGAGACAACTGGATAAAAAGTTATGGTACATATATACAATGGAATATTACTCAGGTACCAAAAAATGAAATCTTACCATCTGCAATGACATGGATGGACACAGAGAGTATTATGTTGAGTGAAATAAATCAGACAGAGAAAAATAAATATTTTAGGTTTCACTTATATGTGGAACCTAAGGAAAAGAAGAAATGAACCAACTAAACGAAAACAGACTCACAGATACAGAGAACAAACTGGTAATTGACAGAGGGGAGGGGGGTTGAGGGGGCTAGATGAAATAAATTTAAAAATATATATATATGGAAAAGAAAGAAAATATCTTCAAGAAATAAAGGTGAAATGAAAGCTTTTAAGACAAAATTTAAAGTACTTATCACCAGACCTCTACTAGGAAAAAAGTTAAAGTTCTGTAGGCAGAAAGAAAATTATACCAGATAGGAACTTGTATATACACACACAAAAATAAAGAGTGCTGGAACTGACTAGTAACTATGTGGGTAAATATAAAAAATATTTTTTGTCATTATTTCTTTAAAAAATGATTGACTATTTGAAGCAAAAAATAATAACAAGGTACTGTGTGCTTCTCAACATATATCCAAGAAAAATGCATTACTATAATAGCAAAAAGGAAGAGAAGGAGAAAACGGAGGCATAGTTTTATAAAGTTCTTACATTAATATAAAGAGGCATAATGTTATGTAAAGGTAGACTGTGATAAATTAAAGATTTATATTTCAAATCTCAAAGCAATCATCACAAAAATGAAACAAGAAATTAGAGCTAATAAACCAATAGTGGGGATAAAATAGAAACAAAAATACTCTGTTAATCAAAAATGAGACAGAAAAGAAAAAGAAAAGGAATCAAGAAGATAGTGAGAAAAAAAAAACAGAATAGCAACATGGTAGATTTAAATCAAACTATTAAGACACTTAGATTAATATAAGTGATCTAAACACCCTAACTAAAAGGCAGAGATAATGAAACTAGATTTAAAAAGCAGAGCTCAACTCTACACTGACATGTTGAATATCCCAAGACTATCTACCTACAGATTCAATGATTCACTGAGAAGATCCACATGTCTTCACATGTAGTTGTGAAGTTATAGCAAATGAATACAAAGCAGAAATGGCAAAGAAAAAAGGAGTTTGGAGTAAAGTTTAGAGGAAACCAAGTGGAAGTACTAATCCTTCACTAAATTCTGAGTGAAATTTTGATAATTTGTATTTTCGTTTTCATTATATAGAAAATTTTAAATTTATCTTGAGACTTCTTTGATCTATATGTTATTTAGAAGTATGTTGTTTAATCCTCAAATATTTTGGAATTTACAGGGGTCTTTCTGTTGTTGATTCCAGGCTTAATTCTGTTGAGGTCTGAGAACATACTTTGACTTATATTCTTTTAAATTTGTTGAGATGCATTTTATGCCTTAGTGAATGTTCCATGTGAGTGTGAGAACATAGACGTTGCCTTTGGTGAATGAAGTAGTCTATAAATGCCAATTAGATCCAGTTGACTGATTGTATGTTCAGTTCAACTATATCCTTGCTGCTTTTCTGCCTGCTGCATTTGTGAATACTCACAGAGGAATGTTTAAGTCTCTGACAGTAACAGATTTTTCTACTTCTCCTTTTCAGACCTATCACTTTTTGCTTCCCATATTTTGATGTTATGCTGTTAGGTTTGTGTGTCTTCTTGGAAAATAAACTCCTTTATTATATAATGCCCCCCTTTATCCCTGATAATTTTCTTTGATCTGAAATCTGCTTTGTCTGAAATTAATACAGCTACTTCAGCTTTCTTTTGATTTGTGTTAGCTTGGTATACACTTCTCCATCCATTACTTTTTAACTTTTAGAAACTTTATTTTCCATTATCTTTATTTCCATTTTGTTGTAACAATTTGTAGAATAGCTTAAGACCACTCCATGGCTGTTCTTACCCATTCAGTGGCCTGAGCAGTGGGGGCAGCAGACCAGTCTTCAGTGGCAGGCTGAGCACTCCAGTCTTCAGTAGGAAACTGCTAAATATGCACACAGGGCACCTGCATGCCTTCAGACCAGTCTTCAGGTTGAGCAGCAGTGAACTCAGGAGCTGGAGCAGTCCATTCACCCTGAAATTCCTCCTTGGTCACAGCCTTTTCATCAGTGGCCTGCTCTTCCTTTTTAATCTCTTCATGATCTCTGTAGAAATAGAGATCAGGCATGATCTCCCACAGGTGTTCACAGGAGATGGTGTCACACATGCGTGGGACTTCCCAGGCCAGCATCCACCACATCAGACTCATTAAGTGATCTCCCTTGCTGTTACAAGGGATGACAATGTCCACATAGCACAGAGGAGAATATGCGTTACACAGGGCGATGGTAGGCAGGTTAACATAAGACACCTCTGTGAGAAGCTAGTGGTCGGTCCTGGGATCAGTAACTACCAGAAGTCTCGGCTCCTGGAAGGCTACCTGGGTCTGGTTAGTGAAGACCCCAGGAGTGAAGCAGCCAGCAGTAGGAGTGGCTCCAGTGGCAGCAGCAAACTTCAGCACAGCTCACTGGCCAGTATTCCTGGATGATATGGCACTGACATCAGCTGGGTTTTCAATAGTAACAACAGCACGAGCTGCCAGCAGAAGCTTTTCTCAAGATCTTTTCAAATTTATGATGTAGATGCCCTCACTTTTCCTTTTGTAGATGTACTGTTCCATTTGGAAGTCAAGGTTGGTGCCACCTAAGTGGGTTCCTACTGCAAGGAATTTGAGGACATCCACCTCCTTCATTTGCAAGACATCAAGGGCTCCAGACATTGTGACAGTTTCCCTTTAAGTTACGTGGGAACCAAGAACAATGCTATATGGGCCCTTCTCTGGGTAGTGTGGAAAAAAGCTCCATCCCATTATTTTTAACATATAAGTGTCTTTGTATTTATAATGGGTAGACAACATATTCTTAGGTCTTTTTTTTTTTTTAATCCACCCTGATAGTCTTTTGTAATTGGTAAATTTTGACCTTTTACATTTAAAGTGATTATTGATATAGATTTCAATATACCATATTTGTTACTCTATTCATTGCCTTTGGTCTTTGTTCGTCTTCTACTCTTTTTCTGCCTTCTCTGGTTTTAATTGAGCATTTTATATTATTCCATTTCATATCCTCTATTAGAATATCACTTATACTTAAAAAAAATTTAGTGGTTACCCTAAAGCTTGCAATATACATTTACTACTAATCTAATTCCACTTGAGAGTAACACTATTCTGCTTCATGGGTAGTGCACAGTACCTTATAACAGAGTATTCCAAATTTTTCCCTCCCATCCCTTATAACATTGTTGTCATTTGTTTCATTTATATATAAACTTATACATATAATCTTCTAAAATCATTGCTATCATTTTGAACTGTTATCTGTTAGACCAGGCATAAATAAGAAAAATAAAAGATTTTATTTTGCCTTCATTTATTCTTTCTCAAACACTCTTCCTTCCTTTATACAGGTCCAAGTTTCTAACCTACTTTTCTTTTTATTAAAAATTATTGGGGTGACATTAATAAAATCAAAAAAGTTTCAAGTGTACAATTCAACAATATGTTGTATACATATTGCATTATGTCTTCACCTCCCAAAATCAGATTTCCTTCCATCACCAAATTTTTGACCCCTTTTACCCCTATCTACCTCCCCCACCCCTTCCCACTGGTAACCACTAATCCACAATCTATGTATCATTTTTCTTCTTTCTGAAGAACTTCTCAACATTTCTTGCAAGGCAGATCTACCAGAAACAAATTCCCTCAATTTTTGTCTGAGAGTCTTTTTTATGTCACTTTTGAAGGATAATTTCACTGGATTCAGGAATCTAGGTTGATAGTTATTTTCTTTCAACACTTTAAATATTTCATTCTCTTTTTGCTTGCACGATTCTGAACAGAGGTCTGAAATAACTCTAATCCTTGTTCCTCTGCAGGTAAGGTAATTTTTCTTCCTTATAGCTTCCTTCTAGATGTTTTATTTGTCTTTGATTTTATGCAGGTTCAATGCAGTTGCCCAGGTATAAAATTTTTGCTATTTTTCCCACCTGATGTTCTCTGAGCTTGTTGGATCTGTGGTTTTGTGTCTGTCACTAATTTTGGAAAGTTGTAAGCCATCATTACTTCAAATATTTCTTCTGTCCCCTTATTTCTTCTCCTTCTGGTATTACCACTACACATATGTTATGCTTTTTTGTAATTTCCTCACAATTCTTGGATGTTCTGTTCTGTTTTTTACATTATTTTTCTTTTTAGTTTGGGAAGTTCCTGTTGACATATCTTCAAGATCACTGTTTCTTTCCTCAGCCATGCTCAGTACACTGATGAGCCCATCAAAGGCATTCTTCATTTGTTACAGTAATTTTTTTTGTTTCTAACATTTCCTTCTGACTCTTTCTCAGAGTTTCAATTTCTCTGCTTATATTACCCACCCATTCTTACATGTTGTCCATTTTTTACATCAGAACCCTTAGCATAAAGGAAAACTGGGGAATTAACTGTTCATAGATTACTCTGAAAAGCTATGACAGTCTTAGGACTCTAGCATGCCACACGCATGTACAGTGCTATGTGCATTCCCAGGAAAGACCTAAGAAGGTCCTAACCTCTCACTTCTTGCTGTCCTTGAGTCTCTGCACAGGCAGTATGTGAAGGGTAAAGCAGAGTTGTAATTTACCTGACAAGAGTATTGAAGGTGTGCCGTGACATCCACAGAGTCCCTCAGCAAAGGCTGAGAAAACTTTGGTTCAAGATATCTAAGGATAAATCTCTGCCCAATAATTAACTGACCACAAAGCTAAGCTAACAGAAACTTAAATGACCATACAAAACAGACTCACATCATGAAAGTCACTAAACTGCATCAACAATAACAAACCCTGAGAGTGTGATGAGGGGACTCTGATTTCTAGAGTTCCCATATTTCATTATTTTAAATATCCAGTTTTTACACCCGTAAAATACAAGACATGAAAAGAAATAGGAAAGTATGGCTCTTAAACAGAAAAGTAGTGTGGAAGCCCGATATATTGGACTTACTTAATAAGACCTAAATCAATGATTATAACTATTTTCAAAGAATTAAAGCAATCATGTCTAAAAAATTTTTTTTAAATAAAGATGTTTCATCAAAGAGAAAATATCAATGAAGAGAATCAAAGTATAAAAAAGAACCAAATAGAAATTCTGGAGTTGAAAAATACAAAAACTGTAATGTAAAATTCACTAGAGGGGCTTACCAGAAGATTTGAACTGGCAGGAAAAAAATTACTAACTTGAAGACAAGTCAAATGAGATTATCCAGTCTGAGGAATAGAGATAAAAACGAATGAAGAAAAATAAGCAGAGCCTGGAGTGATATCAGGGAGGATAGCAGGGTAGAAAGAGCCAGGACTCTGTCTCTCTACCTAGACAATAACTGCACTGCCAGAAATTGTCTGAAGTGACTGTTGTGAAACTCTGGAGTACATTTGAAAGTTTGCTGCTTCCAGGGGAAAGCCTGGAGGTAAATTTCAGTTAACATCATTTGATTTCAGACCTCAACTACTGGGAGGTAGCAGCTGGGATAGCAACCCATGTTTCTGGCATGGCTGAGCCAGAGTGGGTAATAAGGACCTTGTCCTCCAAATATCAGGTTTTCAGTTCTGACCGAAGATTGCTGCTTCTGATTATGGAGCCACACAGGCTGGCTGTCATTGTTCCAATCCCCACCAGCTAAAGCAGCTTCCAAGAGATTTAAAAGGGCCACATCTATATTTATGGGCATTCAAAGACAACCACATTTAAGAGGAATTTAGGAAGCCACTGCACATGACCAGGCTCAGAGAAGACTATGAGAAGACGTTAAGCTTTCATCTCAGGCTGCTCCCTAGCCAAGTGGCACTGTAAAACAAAAACAAAAAAATCTGCAAACCCTGGGAAGGGGAAGAATTCTATTTCCAGAATTACCACAAAATAAATTTCAAATGTCCTGTTTTCAACAAAGAAAAAAATCACAGGGCATACAAAGAAAGAAAAAAGTATGGCCCATTCTCAAGAACAAAATTAATCAACAGAAATTGTGCCTGAGGAAACCCAGATGTCAGACTCACTAGACAAAGACTTAAAACTCTCCTTAAGATATTTAAAGAGCTGAAGGGAGACGTGAACAAAGATAAGAAATGACAAATGAAGAAAATGAGAATACCAACAAAAAGACAGATATTATAAATGGGAGCCCAAATGAAATTATGTAGTTGAAAAGCATAATAATTGAAATTTAAAAAAATATACCCAAATGTTTAAAAGCAGATATGAGCAAGCAGAAAAAAAAAAATAGACTTTAAATCCAAAAAGGTTAGAATGACTAAGAAGATCATTATATATTAGTAAATGGTTCACTACAGCAAGAAAATATTACAATTATAAATATTTACATTCCTAATAATAGATCCTCAAAATAGATGAAGCAATAATTGACAAAACAGAAGGTGAAATAGATAGTTCTACAAAAACAGTTGAAGAATTTAATACCCCACTTCCAATAAAGGATAGATTAACACGACGAAAGATGAGTAAGGAAATAGAGGACTTGAACGACACAATAAATCAACTAGACCTAAGAGATATATACAGAATAATCCATTCGACAACAGCAGAATATTCTTCTCAAGTGCACATTCTTCTTAAATATACATGGGACATTCTCCAGGACAGATCATACGTTAGGCCACAAAATAAGTCACAACAGATTTTAAAAGACAGATATCACATAAAGTTATTTTCTCTGACTAGAAGAGGATGAAGTTAGAAATCAATAATAGAAAGAAAATGGGATAATTCACAAATATGGGGAAATTAATGACACAGTTAAACAACCAATTGGTGAAAGAATAAATCAAAAGAGAAATTAAAAATATTGAGATGAATAAAAATGAAAACACGACATACCCAAACTTTCGGGATGAAGTGAAAGCAACGATAAAAAGAAAATTTATAGGTATAACTGCTTATGTAAAAAAAAAAAAATCTCGAGTCAACAACTTAACTTTACAACTTTAGAAACTAGAAAAAGAAAAACTAAATCCAAAGATAACAGAAGGAAGGAAATAATAAAGATTAGTTTAGAGATAATCAAAATAGAGAATAAAAAATAGAGAAAAGATTAACAATTGACAAATCTGCAGCTAGGCTGACAAAAAGAATAAAGGACAGGATGCAAATAGCCAAAAATCAGAAATGAATGTGAGACATTACTACCAGCCTTCAGAGATAAAAAAGGGGCATAAGAGAATTCTATGAACAATTATACGATAACAAATTAATTATACAATAACAAATTCCCTCTAAAATCTGGAACAAGACAAAGAATCTTACTTTTATCACTACTATTCAACACTGTACTAGAAGTTCTAGTTAGAGACATTAGACAACAAAAATAAAAGGCATCCAAATTGGAAAGGAATAAGTAAAACAATCTCTATTCACAGAAGGTAAGCTCCTACATACAGAAAATCTCAAAAATTCCACAAGAAAGCTACTCATGCTAATAAACTAATTAAGCACAGTTGCTGGGTATAAGATAAACACACAAAAAGCTGTTGTGTTTCTGTACAGCAACAATGAAAAAAATCTGAAAAGGATATTAAGAAAGTAATTCCTTTTATAATAGCATCTGAAAGAATTAATAGTTAGAAATTATTTTAACCAACGAGGTGAAGGACTGGCATACTAAAAACTACAAAGCACTGAAGAAAGAAATTTGAAAAGGTATAAATAAATGGAAAAAAATCCCATGTTCATGGGTAGAAAGACTTAAGTCATTCTTCATTATGTCAATACTACCCGAAGCAATCAATATGTTCAATGCAATCCTTATCAAAATTCCTATAGCCTTTTTTGCAGAAACAGAAACTCTGATTTATCTAGAATTGCAAGGGATCCCAAATAGCTAAAACAATTGAAAAGGAAAATAAAGTTAGAAGATTCACACTTCCTGACTTCAAAACTTACTACAAAGCTATTAGAGTAATTAAAACAGTATGAATAAACAGCAGCAACAAAACATCTGATATTTAAAAATGGGCAAAAGACTTGAATAAACATTTCCCCAAAGAACAAATACGAATGGCCAATAAACACATGAAAAGATGCTCAACATCACTAATCATTAAGGAAATGCAAATCAACACCAAAACGAGATAACATCTCATATCCATTAGGATGGCTGCTATCAAAAAAACCCTGAGAAACTGAAACTCTTATTCACTGTTGGAGGCAATATAAAAAGGTACAACCACTATGGAAAAGAGTATGGTAGTTCTCAAAAGTTAAAAATAATATTACTGTATGATCCAGCAATTCTAATTCTAGGCATAGGCCCAAAAGACTTGGAGGCAGGGTCTTGAGAACTTATTTGTACACTCATATTTATATCAGCATTATCAACAACAGTTAAAAGATGGAAGCAATCCAGGTGTCCACTGACATATGAATGGATAAACACAATGGTATATACATACAATGGAATATTATTCAGCCTTTAAAAATAGGAAATTCTGACACAGGCTATAACATGGATGAACCTGAGGACAACTGGCAAAGTGAAATAAGCCAGTCACAAAAAGACTAATACTATATGATTCCATGTAAATGAAATACCTAGAGGAATCGGATTCATAAAGACCTAAAGTAGAATAGAGGTTGCCAGTGACTAGGGGGAGAGAGGAATGGGGTACAGAGTTTCACTTCTGTAAGACAGAAGATTTCTGGAGATTTGTTGTACAAATATGAATATATGTAACATTACTGAATGTATGTAACTACTGTATGCTTAAAAATGGTTAAGAGGATAAATTTTATATGTATTTTACCACAATTAAAATTAAAAAAAAAAACACTATGTAACGGACCTAAGAAAACACATATAAAGCAATAGAATAGTATAGAAAGCCCAGAAATAAACCATCACACTTATGGTCAATTGACTTTCAACAAGAATGTTATGATCATTCAGTGAGGAAAGGACACTCCTGAGAATAATGCTGAGAAAACTGGATAACCACATGCAAAAGAATGAAATTAAACTTTACATCATATACAAAAATTAACTCAAAATCTATTGTTTAATTCATTCAGTTTAGTCAAAAATCTAAACTTAAGAGTTGAAACTAAAAAACTCTAAGAAGAAAACACTGGGAGAAACCTTCATGTCATTGAGTTTGGCAACAATTTCATGGATATGACCAAAGGACAAGCTACACAAAAAAAAACTTCTATAAAATTAAGAACTATCAAAAAGGTGAAGAGACAACCTACTAATTGAAAGAAAATATTTGAAAATCATATATCTGAAAAGATTAATATTTAAAAATATATAGAACATCTAAAATTCAACAACAACAAAACAAACAATTTAAAAAATGAGTAAGAGACTTGAATAGACATTGTATATCTCCGAAGAAGATATACGAATGGTCAATATGCAGATGAATATGTGCTCAATATCATTAGTCATTAAGGAAATGCAAATTAAAACCACACTGAGATAGCAACTCACACCTACTAGGATGGTTATAATTTTTTTTAAATGGAAAATAAGAAGTGTTGACGAAGATGTGGAGAAATCGGGACTTTCATGCATTGCTGGTGGGAAAATAAAATGGTGCAATCACTGTGGAAAACAGTCGTCAGTTCTCAAAAATTAAACGTAACTACCATATGACCCAGCAATACAACTCCTAGGTATATACCAAAGGAACTGTAAACAGAGATTCGAACAGATACCTGAAGACCAATATTCATAGCAGCATTATTCACAATTGCCAAAACGTGGAAACAGCCCAAGTGTCTATCAAAACAGATGAAAGGATAAACAAAATGTGGCATATACACAGAATACTATTCAGACATAAAAAATAATGAAATTTTGATATAGGCTACAACAAGCATGGGCTATGGAAACACGCTTATTCAAATAAGCCAGACATAGAAAGTCATATATTATATGGCTCCACTTATATAAGGTACTTAGAATAGGCAAATTCACAGAGCCAGAAAGCAGGATAGCACTTACCAGGAGCTAGTGGGAGAGGAAAAGGGAGAGTTATGGTTTAATGGTTACATAATTTATGTTGAAGATGATTTTAAAAAGTTTTGGGATAGTGGTGATGAGTACACCACTATCTTGTGAATGTATTTAATGCCACCGAATTGTACACTCGCAAACAGTTAAAATGATAAATACATTATGTATATTTTGCTACAAGGCACTAGGCCTCAAAATCTCAGCTGTGCACTGGTCCTCAGAAGAGGAGCAGGCTACACTCTCATTAGCAAGCACTTTCTGAAATGTCTGAACAGACTCTGGTTCCTGACCAGGCTAAGGTAGATCCCATCTGGACCATAAAACATACAATCCACACAGTTAATCAGAAACTCTCTTCCTTGGGCTCCAGACTTTTCCTTCTTGACGCCATTTCTAAAGGCTGTTTCCGTAAATAAGTATGAAAGATTAATTTGGGTTAATGGTCCATGGAGACTGGAATACAATGTATTTTCATTGTAAGGTTCTAGATCCACTGTATATCTATGAAAACACACTTTTTCATTTCATTTCAGGAAATCCTAACCCAAGATCCAATTCTCAAACTATAGCAGATCTGGGAAGCTCTGAAACTACAGGCTAAAATTAGTGTGCACCTTTTTAGGGAGAAAGTCCTTGATTCTCATAAGAGTCTCGAGAGGGTCTGCGACCCCAAAGGTTAACAGTCATTGTAACTTTTTTTCTACCTCAGGCCCTTTTATGATCATTCATTGAATAATTTGTGATATCTACTCTAGACTTATGTGTGAAGTCCACGTAGAAGTGGTTTATAAGGGTCTAGATTAGAACTCAAGAGAAAGATTTGAGTGCAAAAAGAATTTAATAAATTCTAGGCATATAAGTGGTCAAAGCAGTGGGAATAGATAAGATCTGCTTCTTACAGTATAGTATTGTGAAAAGGAAACAACTAGACTAGGGAACATAAAGGACACAGGAGGGCCAAAGAAAAGAAGCCAGCAAGGGAGGCTGGGAAAGAAAGGAGAACCAAGAATCATGAAGTGATTCTCCGTAGGAAACAAAAGTCAAGTGTCTACTGAGTTTGGCCACTAGGAGGACCCTGAACACTTTACCAGACAGTTTCAGGGAATTAGCTGGGGTAGGCCTCCTTTGTCAAAAAAAATGAAGACTGGGAGGTGAGAGAACAGAAACTAGAGAACACAGTTTCAAGTAACTTGCCAGTGAAATCCAGAAAACAGACAAAATGACAGCTGTGAGCCCATCAGGTACAAAAGGGGTTTTAGTTATTACTTTAGTGAGATTTTCTTGTCTGCAAATTCATGAAAGGAAAGAGACTGACTTTTCAGAAGAGAGTAATATCAGGGTAGATAGACCTCCTGGGAGCTTGCTGATCCTCCACATTACAAAGGCACTTTCAGGAAGATACTGAAAATTTCCTTTAAAACACAAAACTGTAGTTTGCCACATCTCCATGGCCTTTTCCTGTCATTTACTTCTCTTAAACCCCAAACGCTTTACAAAAAAATTTTCCCCAAGATTAGAAGAATTAAGAATCTTCACAACGGTTAAATAAACCTCTTCAAAGTAGCCTCAACCTCCGAAATGATGTCCAAGACATCACCCAGCATCGTCCAGCCTTCAGAGTGCTGCCTCTGCTCCACCCGCTCAGAGAGCGCCCCGCTCACGGGGACAGAGCCCGACTGGCCCTACACAGCCTCGCCACGCTGGTCCTCAGGGGCTGCTCCGACACTACAGGCCTGAACCAAGGGGCCGACCAGACGCCCTACGCCACAGCAGGCACAGTGACCGCCTCACCAATGCGGCACTCAGCCCCAGCCATTCTCACAGCTTCACCTCCTGGAACACGCACCACAGGACCAAGGACTTTCCAGAAACCTCTGGGCCCGCCCCTGGAAGTTCACACAACAAGACTCGCCCCAAGGTCGCCCACAAGGCGGCCATCCGGGAACTGCGCTCCCTCCTTACTGCCCCATTTCACCGACCCTTGAGCGAGTTATTTGTAGCACGCTACATGCCATTTGGGGTGGTGGGGACAAAGAAGTGGAAAGACAAAACTTCCTCCAAGGAGCTTCCATTCCAATTAGGGAAGACAGACCGTAAACTAACACAAATAACATTTAACGGGTGTTGGTAAGTTCTATAAAGAAAAACAAAGCAGGGTTAGGGGGAGGGAACAAGGACGCAGAGGCTTCATGGTGGTCATGAATGGCCTATCTGAGAAGGGGATATTTGATCAGTCTGAAGGGAATGAGGGTGGAAACGCTGTGACTACCTGAGCGGAGAACATTCCAGGTAGAAGAACTGGCAACTACAGAGATCCTGACGAGCCAAGGGACAGAGTGGAGGCAGCTCTCCCGCTTCCCAGGAGCCCGCCCTCCGAGGAGGTGAGGATGCGCGGTCTCCTAGACCCAGTAAGGATTGGACGTGCTCACGCCGCGTGCGTCGAAGCCTCGTGACTGCGCTAGTGGGCGCCCTCGCCACCCCTGTGTAGCCAGCGGCCAGAGTCGCCAGACAGCGTTGCTGGTACAGGAAGCAGGCAGTTTTTTTCTAAAACATAGGATAATTATATTTAGGGTTGTCAGATAATATGCAGGGTGCTCAGTTAAATTTGCAGTTGGGAGAAGAAATAAAAATATTTTACTGCATCTCATGCAGAACTATTCGCCGTTTATCTGAATTTAAAGTTTAACTGGATGTCCCGTATTTTTATTTGCTAAATCTGGCAACCTTAATGTTAGAGCTCGGATGCCAAGCTTGGAAATATAAGAACAATGATGTGCCAAGTCACATAGCAGCCTGAGGCGAATTCTTTTGAAGTACTCCTTACATACATTTTTTTGTATTTTTTAATGGTTAATGTTCCCAAATTAGTAAATTAGTAGAAAATATTGAAATTTTGAAATTTTTAAAATTCACATTATTTTTAAGTTTAAATATACCAAAAAGAAAAATTACTGCAAATTTTATTTTTCTGGCTTTGATAGAAGCAAACTCATCAATAAAATTCTCAAAATTTACTTCTTTTGACCAAATGTGATCTTAAGCAATTTTTAATTAACTTCAGTTTACTGAAATTTCTTCTGTAGGATGCCACCGTGACTGGAATTGTTTTTAAAAAAATGTTCTCTAGAGCACTTCTGTTACCAAACTTAATGGGTTCACTGCCTGGGGTGTTCTGTTCATGCACAAGATGTGGTTGTCCTAGGTGGTTGCAGCAAGTAAAGGAAAAGGGATTCACATCCAAAGCTGTCTCTCTGAAGGGAGGCTTAACCATTGCTTATACTATTTGGTTAATTACATGTTGATTTCTTCTTTGCAATTGGCTAAACTTATCCTTGTAATTCAGGTCAAGCTCATCTGCCAAACATTGTGCTACATTTTAGCATTTAGAAAAAATAGCATTTGGTAAGAACCACCCAGATCTTGAGACCCTTGTCCTATCTAACACTTCCAAATTTGGATAAGATTGTAATAAGAAAAATTTGTGAATCATTTTTAGAGGATGTAAACACAATGCTGGTTTTTATATTACAAATTATTGATATTGTGTGCTGCTTAAAATCACTTCAAAAAAAATTGCCACAGGATTTGTCATAAGACTACTGAAGAAGTTGCTTTTTTGTAAATCAAATGCATTAGTAGAAAATAACTTCTCCAGGTAAAAATTCAAAATAACTGAAGACACTTCACTTGATTTTTCAAATCTTCATTTCTAGGACATCTATTATCTCTTTAATTTCTATTTAATAAACACTCTTCCTATAATAATTGATGGACTCAGCCAGTGATTTGTGTATTTTTTTCATTTTCAAATTCAGGAAGTATATTCATATCTCTCGTTAAAGTTTTACATTAAATATATTTTGAGCTACTTGCTCGCATTTATTATAAGCAATGAGATGAGCCTTCTATTGTATATAGTAGTGGGCATTTTTTTTATTGTAAACCTTTAACTTTTTCTACTTAGTTCAAAATAACATCCCATGTGGATAAGTTGCATAAAAATTTGTAATCTATTTTTGCTTTCTATTTCAGCATATTTCATTTTTTCATTTATCTTTTAATATTTAATAAACATCTTTAATTTGTGTGAAGTGCTTTGATTGTATTTGATCTTGATGCTCCCAAGATTTGTATGTTTTAATGTAGTTTTTAGAATACACATAATATTCTATCTCCTCACTGAATTCACAAAAATGTGTATCCTTTGTACAATAGTAAAAAGGTTAAATTCACTAAAAGCAGCATTTTTGCACATTAAGAGTATGAACTGAGCAAGGCACAAATTTGGCATAATCGTTTGGGGAGAAATAATGGCTTGTATAAACCCTGCTATATTTGTTCCATTATCATAACACTGGCCTTAAAGAATTTATGTCAATATCATCTTTTACAATTTATTAAGAATTTCATAAGGTCACCCTCTTTTACCTATTCAAAAAAAATCAACAAAACTTTCTTCTATTGTTATGACATTCTTAATGCAAACATGCTTTAATAATCTGACACCCTTGTTCATCGTGGAATATATCTGGTGTACAAAGAACAAGGAAAGATATTTTGCTTTCATTCCCAGTAGTGTTTCAGATCTAACATGATTACCTAGTAGCATTATATGTTCCCCCAAAATTCTCATGATGAAGCCCTAACGCCCAATACCTTGGATCTGTAGTTAGGTAATTAAGGTAAAATGAGGCATACGAGTGGGCCATAATCCAATATGACTGATGTCCTCATAAGAGGAACTTAGGACACGGATAACGCATAGATCAAGGGGTGACTATGTGAGGACTCAGTGAGAAAGTGGCCATGTGCAAGCCAAGGAAAGAGGCCTTGGAAAGAAACAAACTTCCATCCTGATCTTAGACTTCTAGCCTTCAGGACTGTGAGAAAATGTTTAAGCCACCCACTCTGTGATATTTTGTTATGACAGCCCTTCCAAACTAATACACATTGTAAATTTGTTTTGAATTTTATTAGACAAGAACAGATTCTTTTTGATGATATCATTATACTGACTACAGATTCAGTTAAATTAAGAAACATAATATTTGGTTTTTCAACTTTTAAAATCAGTTTATCCTAGATACTAAAACAGTGTCCAAAGTATAACTGACAGAAGTTGGGAGGTAAAGGGCATGTGATAATTTTATAATTATCATATTATCAATAAAGTCAACTTGGCTAGATTATGGTGACTAGTTGTTTGGTCAAACACAAGTCTAGATCTTCATGTCACTTACTAGAATGTCAGAGATACTACTTTAGGCCTACAGAGCAAAAGGTTTATGGTATCAGGACTATAAGTATTACTACCAAAAAGTGGCAAAGGGACGGGAGGTATAATGAAAAATAGTGTATACAAAAATGATCATCTCTCAAATTTCTAAAGTGGAAAAAGAGACAGTACTTTGTAAGTCTATGATTCACAGTGAGAAAAATTAAAAGCAAAGACAATAGAACGAGGTTCTTCTAGGAAGGGAGACTAGGAGAAGAGAGCAGAAGGGTGGGGAAGATTCATGGTAAGCTCTCCTGTTCCTTATTTTTTAAGCCAGGTGCATGTATATCAAACTGGGATAGCAAGAAAGCAAATTTCTACTTATGCTTCAAGATTCAGATTAATGTTGCCTACTGTAGTGCCAACTTCTCTAGTTAAATTAGTCCCTCACTCTCCTGTACTACTTGAGCACTAATCCTCCGTTACCAGACCTCTCACATTTCACACATCTATTTACAAATCTCTTTCATTAATCTGAATTACTTAAAGGTAAGGCAGTATTTTATTCATCTTTGCTTCCATATCGGATCTTTAAAACTGTTGAATGGATGAAAATATACTTTTTAGAGCAAAGACTTTGAATAGCTGCCAGACCAGGGTTTGATTCCCAGGCTTTTCACTAAACAACAAAGAGACCTTATGTGACCTCAAGTACATAACCTAAACTTTCAGCTTCTTTGTTACCTAAAGAGTTGTTGTAAGTTTGAAATAACAGACTGTAACATCCCTAGCACACTACCAAATGCCCACTGAAATGTCCAACTCTTTGGTGCCATCATGAACATGTTAATGCTAAGTAGGTTAATAAAAATTACTGAAAACAGTACCGTTTCTAAGATTATCCTGTGTGTGGTTCCAGGCCCACTATGGATTGACAGGTAGGCACCAACAAGCAACAGATTGCTTAGTGGTTGATTTAATGCTTGATGCATGAAATTTTCAAGGTAAATGTGGAATGTATCAAAGACAAGGTTTTCTGTATATGCATTTTTTACATGAAAATGAATTTTAATAACTCAAGTGAACAAGAAAGTTCCACTCCCAGCTAAGATAGAGTAGCTTATGGTAGACAAACTTTCATGTCAACAACCATGAAAGCTGGATAAAATCTCCTATAAATCTGTTTGAAGGCATCAATAGACTGCTGATGCAAAAAGGGCTTGAGCATCAAGATCCTGAGGAAGGTGAATCTCAGGTTGGTGAACCAAAAGTATGTAGCCTCTTTTATCCTTAGATCATTTATTGATTCTAGGTATGGGGTAAGAGACTGTGGGCCCAGATAAAGAACCCAAGCAATGAGCAACTGCCGAGAGGCAGAGAAACCAGCAGAGCTCTTGGCAGTCTCAAGGGGCATTAGAAGACAAAAATTAGACTGCAGTTTGTTAAGCTATTAAATAGGAGGAAAGAGTGGAGAGTTTAGTCAAACACTCGGCCTGTTTATCCATTATTTTCTGAATTCTGAAACTGGGTGGAAAAGAAGTTTAAGAAGAAGAAAACCTCTGAATGAAAAAATGAATTTGGGGGGCAGTGTCTAGATACTGATAATATAAGGGTTAGAGCTGCAGAACTGCCATGGGGACAGATCCAGTGAATACTCTAGGCTCTCAACTGGAAAATCCCTAGAAGACTATATCTTGTGAGGGGGAAAATGAGGGCAAACCAGAGTTAGTCAGGAAAACTGCAACCCTTAATTTAGGTGACTCAGGCCCTGATTTGGATTAAGTTGATTAATACCCACTCTGCCTAGTAGAGGAAACAGTGAACTCTCTGTGTAGGAAGTTATCATCCAGAGCCTCTATAATCTATCATACACAATGTCCAGCATTCAATCAAAAATTACCAGGCATACCAAGACAGTGGACCAAATGACCAGAAATGGGGCGGAGTGGGGGGAGACAATAAAAAGAGATCCACAGATAATCTAAATCATGGAGTTACCAGACAAAAACTTGTAAATAATTGATTCATTAGTTTAGGAAAAATATGGAGAAAACAAAAGCAAATTCCCCAGAGAATTAGAATCTATTAAAAATAAATGGATATTCTAGAACTGAAAAATACAAGAAATGAAATTAAGAACTCAATAGATAGGTTTAGCAGCAGAAGAGATAAATGAATTAGAAGGTAGATCAATAGAAAATAACTAGTCTGAAGCAGAAGGTGGGGGGCGGGGAGGGAGAAGGATGGAAAACAGAGTAAGAGACATATAAAACACAGTGAAAAGTTCTAATATCCAGGTTATTGGAGTCCCAGAAAGAGAGGAGACAGAAAATGGGACAGAAACAATATGTGAATTATGTCTGATAAATTTTCAAAACTGATCAAAGACATCAACTCACAAATTCAAGAAGCTCTATATCCCAAGCTGGAAAATGACAGAAATTCACACTACATAGATCATAGTAAGACTGAAAACCAAAACAAAGAAAAATCTTAAAAAGCAGACAGTAGAGAGGAGGTCGGGGAAAAATGACTTTCAAAAGAGCAAAAAAAGGACAAGACAGCTGAATTTTCAACAGAAATTGTGTAAGCCAGAAAATATGAAATTATATCTTTAAAGTGCTGAAAGAAAAAATCTTAGGTGTATTTAATAGAAGAGAGAATTAGTAAACTAGAAGTTGTAAAAATTACCCCAAAATATAACATAGCTACTAAAATATGAAAGACAGGTTAGAGATAAGAATAGTATGATATAGTCTAATTTACATTTAACAAGAGTTCCAAAAGGAACACAAAATATTGAAAGAGAAAATGATTTAATAATTTTCCAAAACTGATTAAAGATATTATACAGATTCAAGAAGCCCAAAGACTCTCGAATAGGAAAAATGAAAACTAGCATGCCAGTAATTTTTCTGTTATTTCTCAGCTCTATGCTCGGCTCATCCTTCTACACTCTGCTGCTATACTAGAGTTGTAATTCTGTAAACTACATTTCCCAGATGCCCTTACCAGCTGGCTTCCTGTTAGGTTCTGCCAATGGAAAGCATTAGAGGGAAATTAGATGGTACTAGACAGGCAGCAGTTGCTCTAGACTCAGTGATATTTTCCATGAGGCACAGTTTTATATATTATGCCACTGAGAGGGGTTATTTTATTCCTGTAGCATAAGCCTATCCTACCCTAATAAAATACGCAAAAAGATTTTTTAAGTCAGCCCTTCTACCTCATACTATAAGGCAAAAATAAAACCCAAGTGTATTAAAGAACATAAAGGAAAAAGACAAAACTATAATGCTTTTAGAAAATGATAAAGAAAATACCTTCATAATCTTTGCATATAGAAGAATTTCTTAAACAAGACATAAAAAACATAAATCAAAAAGGAAAAACTTGATAAATTTGACATAAAAATTAAGAACTGTTCATCAAGACAGAACTAAGAGTGAAAAGACAATCTAGAAAAAAGATGACATTTGTAAAACATATAACCAACAGACCTTGTGTCCATAATATATTAGAAATTCCTATGAATCAGTAAGAGAAAGACTTGAATAGGCAATTAAAGAAACAAAAACTAATAAACATACAAAAAAAGTATTTGATGTCATTAACAATCGTGTTAAAATAGATAATACCATATAAACCATATAAAATGCCGAAGTGTAACAATACCAAATATTGGAGAAGGTTGGGATCTCTCATTTACTCCTGCTGGGAATGTGCATAACCATTCCGTAATACATTATATGATAAGATTAAAGACTCGCTTACTAAGACTCAGCATTTCCACTTTTAGATATATATTCTACAGAGATGTGTGTTTATGTGCATCAAGATTCACATATAAAAACAACAGCATTACTCATAATATACAAAGACTGAAACCAACTCAAATGTCTATCAGTAGTATATTGGCTATATTAAGGTATCGTCTCATCATATACATTAACAAAACAGTAAACTATACAAATTAAAACAAGCTATAGCTATAGAACAACATGTATTAATCTTAAAAATGACAGCTGAATGAAAGAAGCCAAACTCCCCACAAAATATACTCTGGCTCCATTTATAAAGAGTTCAAAAATCAGGGAAAACAAAATGACTACTTGTTTAGGGATAGAGACACAGATAGTAAAACTGCAAAGAAGAACCAAGGAATTACTACCACATATCATTAGACAGACAATGGTTACTGCCAAGGGACCAGGGTGGGTGGAGAGGGTGGGAGATGTGATCCAGGAGAGGCTCACAAGGGGCTCCTGGGTGTGGATTTGAAAATGATCTGCGTGCTGGTGACACAGGTGCTTGTGCTCGCCTTCACAGTCTTTAAACTGTACATCTGAGTTTCACAATTCTGTGTGTATATCTCAAATTTTAAAATAGATTTCAAATTATAACAGCATCACAATCGTGAACATATTATGATCTCTAGGTTCTCTGGCAGGCAGAGAGAGACTATTTCCCTTACTTTCCAGAAAGGACACTAAAGCTTGTAGGAGATATAAGTGTTAAAACCAGATCCAGTACTCAAGGTCAGGGTTTTGCCACTGAAGTTACCCAGCTTCTACCTCTATAGATGCATAGGAAATGGTGAATTGGTAAAAGCTCCCCATCTTAAAAAAAATACTCCAAATAAGGCTCTTTAAGGCTTCTGGCAGGGACATTTTATTTTTTGGTTAAAGCCACATTAATAGAAATGCCATAAAAACAAACATGTAAACAAGGTATCAGAACTTTGGTTCATTGAAACATCTCACACCTAAAACATCTGAGGTACAAAGGCACCTTGCTAGGTGCTAGACAGCCCGACTCTGCTACAGTAGCTCTGACCTGAGATGGCACAGGCTGACCAGAGAGGCTGGGACCAAGGTCACCAACGACCCTCCCCTGTCCACTCTCTCTGCTCCAGACAAACATTCACTACTCCAAAGACCTGCCTGACAGGGGCTGGAACATAGAAAGGTGTCTGTCACGTTGAACTTGAAGACAAAAGGCTGGGGGGCCAGGAAGAGGAAGGGCAGAAAAGGATGTCAGTCAACTTCTGTTGATCCACACGGCCTCAAGAACTCCTGTCCTCGTTCATGGAACCACTTATTGGAGACTGTGAACAGACAGAAAGTATGTTACAATCCTGTTGTTTATTTCAGCGCCCAAAATTAATGGCTCCTTCAGGATGGATCTCGCACTGGGCCCTGAGAATCGGATGTGAGTACAACATGGTCTCAGGCCTCAAGTTGCTCAGGAGCTTGTGAGGAAGACAGATAATTGTATAAGTCTGCCAGTGACACAAGAGAGACATGTATAAGGCTGCCATGGAAACAGAGTCAAAGGGCATCTAATCATGTGGAGGAAGGGGAACTCCCAGACCTGGGATATGAAGTTGAATAGGAGTTGTCCAGGAAAGAAGATAGACCACGATGGCTTCTATGCCTAGGGGGTCCAGGAAACGGGAAAAGGGCGAGAAAGACATCAAGGTATGAACCACCCTGGTGTGTTAAGAACCCCAAGAAGCTTGATATTACTAGACTGTGGCAGGTGGGAACTGAGAGGTAGGAGATGAGGATGAGGAAGCCTGTCAGGATTGTGGAGGGCCTGGACATCAACCTTGGGAGCTGTGGGCCAGCAGATCCAATCTGTGTGCTGTGGGTAACGAAGAGGCAGAGCTGGTGCTAGCACTGTCTGTCACCTCAAGTTATATCTCAGATGCACATGAATCACCATTTCATTTCTCAACATAGACTCTTGCACAATGAATAAAACAAACTTATTCTAATGCACTACTGAAATCATAGAGCTTTTTAAATATAATTTTAAAATACGCATACTTCATTGAAAAATCTCAAACCGTCTACAAAGCTTATAATGATAAACAGCAATCTCCTTACCTACCCATTCCCACCACTAATCCCCAGAAGATATTCAACTTCTTTAGTTGATTCTTCTGCTATTTATCCTTATTTTTCTAAATAACATGCTTATAATGCTATTTTTTACTTCCAATTTTGGAATTCTTTTAGCCCTAAAATATATACTTATTCCTTCCTGTCTTCCTAGTAGAGTTAAATCACAAGTTTTAGTTAAATTCATATTAAGTGTTTACACTATGTCATATAAACACTGCTCACACATGAGCTACCTAATAGATTATACTTACATTTCTTCTCTTGTACAATTTCTTCTTTTCCCTAAAGTCAGTAATTGCCTCGATTTTCTTTTTTATTTGCTTAATTTTCTTTAAACCTATCACTATTTATCCCTAAAACTCCCCAGGAGTGCTACAAACTCATCTCTTTGTGATCACTTCCTGTTACATCCCAGTTCAAGCCTCTCCACAGCTCACTCACCACAGCTGCTTCCAGAAGGAGGCTCAAGCTTCAGCCTCTGTGGTTTTGTCCCTGTCTCAAATCTCATCTCTTGGCTCCTGTTCCACAGGCCTCCCATTATTCAGGTGACAAAGGCAGCCAGTCCTCATACCTATGATGCTGGTTTTAGCCTGTGCCTTGTTCCATTTGAGCCTTGCTTGCTTAGGACACCTGTTCCCCCCTGATTCCAGCACTCCCTCAGAACCCCTGCCAGAGTCCACTCGTCTGGGGAGCCATCCGGGACCTCTGATGCTTGTGCTAGTCTTCCTTGGGGCTTCTTCAGCTCTCTTGGCATCTCTGAGAGTGATCCCAAATGGTTGTCTTGGCACATAACCAGCTGAGTGGACAGCTACATGGCTAGATGGGACTACCAGTTAGCAAGAGAAAAAAAAATTTTTAAAGGAAAATCTTGGTTTTGTGAAAATCTGGCAGCAGTTGTCTCCTAGCTCAGAGCTTAAAGCCAGCCACTAAAGCCCAGACTTAGGCCACCAAGGCCAACACCACACATTAAGCCACTCACCCCACTTGCAGCCCACAAGCACGGGGCAGGCCGCATGTCTTGTTCTGTAGTCACCTTCTCCACTCCTCAGGAGGTTGTACCAGAATACTGCTGTGCCCTGGGAAAAGAGATGGCCTGTCAAACCACATCCTTAGAGACTGGGCTCGAGAACCTGACTCCAAGCACCACAAAGCCCCTCCCTGAGCAGAAACGCCCTCACTTTCCTGTGTACAGGGGGAGAGGGCTCTGGGACTCCAGTGATAAAGAAGTTCCCCAGAAAGCACCTACCCTTCAAGGCATGGTAGATGTCTGGAAACCTAGCTGCTCTTAAAGAGACCTCCCTACCCACCCCTTTTCCCCAGATAGAAGTTGAAGTCACGAGGTCAGAGTTCAGGCAGGAAGGGACTAAGGCCCCTCCCAGTAAGTTAAGCAGGCTAAGGAATGGGAATGGGGGACCCGAAGCCCTGCTTCAGCATGACCCACAAGAACCAGAACTTACCTTCTTAGGCCAGATTGCAGCCCCCAGATCAGGAAAGACAGTAGCACCACCAGCTTCTACATCGCTCATCTGGGAACACAAGGCATAAAGCTTGGCCCTTCTACCCAAGGCTCTCAGAGCAACTGAGCCACAGAGGACATGACAAGGTGTGCAGATCACCTTCCTCTGAGCATAAACAGCACTGCTTGGAGGCTCAGATCCATAGCCAGCTCTTCAGCCCAGAAAGGCTCTTCCCATGCCCTGCCCCTCCCTAAATCCTGCTTAATCTGTGTGATTCGCCAAAAGTCTCCATGCCATGGGCACTCAAGAGCTGTAGGCCTGCAGGAGACCTACATCCCAGCTGTCCTCAGATGAGAACAATCTTGAGTCTGTACTCAGAGATGTCTGCCAACCCCTGACCCATTGTACCCCATCTAGTCTGGGTCTCGCCTAGGCCACTATGCCTCATGAGCTCCCTGGTTCTAATAACTTGCTGCTCTAGTGAGACCTTCACCCTCCCAGAGCAGTGCCTTCCCCAGGTAGGGCACTGTCTCTCCAGAGGCCCTGCTCTCTCCCGTGGTGAGGTCTCAAAATAAACAGAAGTTCCATGGAAGCAAGGCTGCATTCATGCCCACAGAGTGTGCCGCAACTCATGCCCAAAGCACCACTTCTTTCTCGTCTGGCTCTCTCACTTCAAGTATTTTGCCTATAATGTAATAATATTTGGAGCTAATAAATATTTCCACAGGACACATACCAGACAGACTGAAGGGCACTTGACAGACATGGAAAATGAGTAAGATGAAAACTCTTCATGGCCACTGCCCTGGGGATCAAATCCAAACTCTTTTCTAGAACCCGAAGGCCCTGTCAGTCTCACCAGCCTCTCTCTTTAGCCACTCTCAATTCATGCACTGCCTCTGAGCCACCAGTCTTTTCTATTTTTCCAACATCCCACGCTCCTTCCCACTTCCAGGTCTCTACACACTTTCCAAGTTCCACCAGCTAATTTCCACCCAATCTTCAAGTCTCAATATTGACACGTTACTTCCCAAGGGAGGCCTTCTCTGAACCCCAAGCCTGAGCTACTTCATCAAAGCACTTGTCACCATGGTAACTAAACAATTACCTCTCTTACATTTAAGCCTCTCATATTAGACCATAAGCCTTACAAGAGAGTCCCACTCACCAGCATGTTCATGACAGTCCCCAGCACATAAAAACCACACAATAAAATGTAAATGAGAGACCAAGGGAAAAAATGGACAATGGCTTCTGTCTCTAAGTTTCTTGACAGTTTTTTGCCTCTTTCTAGCTGGCTCTCTCGGCAGAGGGGAGCGGAAACTGTTCTTCATGAGAGAGGTAAACCCGACGGCCTGTGGCTGGAACACAAGCAGCAGGTGGGAGGCAGGCCACCGGGTCTGGGGAAACAAAGGCATGTTTCATCTAAGAGAACCTCATGGCTGCCTCCTAACTTTGCTGCCAAGGAGGGAACCTACCAGGGCACCTACGCCACAAGTCCAGCCTAACACTGGGCCCCTAAAAAAGGAACCAGGGACAGGAAAGCCCTGGAAGGTAGGGGGAGTCCGCAGATGAAAACAGAGGCTAAGTCTCTTCTCCAGCCAAAAAGGATGCTGAGGGCCTGAAGAACCCAGCCGCTGAGCAATGCTGGTGGTATCAGCCCTGATAGGCGTGGGTGGATATAAGAGAGCATTCTAGACCTAGGCTCCCCTGAAGGCCCACACACTGCACACATCATACTCACGTAGTTTAAGAACGTGGCCACACGATTCCCCGTCCCTAAATGCTTGAAAACATCTTGCTCATCGTTCTATAAAATTAAGTGAGAGTAAACAGGCGGGCCTGGACCCTATACTTACATAGTTAAGAAACGTCGCTAACCTATTCCCTTCCGTTTTGAGGCCGCTGTCAAAAGGTCGCTGCAACAAACAACAACTTTCACCCAAGTTTGCAACTGATTTCACCCACCACCCACAGGATTGGGACCAAAAGATTCAGAAAAGGTCACAAGTGTGTGATACATACATCAGCCTGGACCATGGGCCAAGGCTGCCAAGTAAACCCTGCCAGGGCGGAAACATGGTAAAGGGGGCAGGGACAGCTTTCACGGAGACCTAGTGAGGTCCTCTGCTTTAGAGTCAGGGCAAAGAATGACAGAGTTGGGTGGGAAGAACACACCCCCACATCACAGGGAAAACAGCCAGGCTGCCTTGGGCTGTGATTCCAGATTTGGGCTTCTCCAGTAACAAAGAGTTGGCTCTCGTTAGGCAGGAGAGCCTGGCATGGAGGCTGAAGTGCTTCTAGAAGCTCCAGCCTTCTCAAACCAGCTGGGGCAGGGCCCTTTAAAAGCACTGGTGGTTTGGGCCTTACCCTAGAGAAGTCAAAATGTGGCTCGTACTGTCCTCCCATTCCGTAATTAGCAACCTGGTGGGAAAGAGCAGTGGTGGAGCTTGTCAGCAGCATGAACAACCATGAGGCAGCCCGTCTCTCAAGGGGTACTATCTCCTTGAGAGGTAACCAGAACAACATAAACCCCCAAACAAGAACCCCCAAGACTAGCCTCGTTAAGGTGGAGAGTAACTACGCCCCGTCAGCACAGGTAAACACTGCAAACAGCTCTAGAGCTAGAGGAAGAGTAAGGCTGCAGCACAAATGTGGCTTCCCAAACAGAACACGATGGGCCACTCAGCCCTTTGGAGACACTCAGATGGCAGTAGGGGGAGCCCCTGAGGCAGGCTCTCTTTGTTTGGGAGATAATGAAACTAATCCAGAGGAAAGCCAATAACGAATTCAAGGCTGGGAATTTTTTTTTTTAAAATGCTAGTTTGGGAGCTACTCAGTCCCGGGCACTGCTCCTGCCTATCATGGTGTCCCAGTAGCTGTTCCTGGTCAGGCTGGGCAGGGCTAACATGTCCCCCACAGTGGCCCACTGCATGGAGTACTTCTGCATCCAAGTGAAGCAGCAGGACATGGGCAGCCAGCTACAGGGTGGCCAAGAACTGCTACTCTACCTCACCGTCCCCAGCAGAGGCCTAAAACATGACCTGAGCCACCTCAGCTACAGCAGCTACTTGGTATCATTAATTGGATTAGAAAATTGTAAATGCCTTTGTGAAGTTTATCAGCACAATATAAGCCCTAAGTTACAATGGTTATTTTAGCTTTAGTAGACAGAGAGACAATGTTCAAGATGAAGTGCAGGATCTGATATAAAAGCTGGTTGATCAAGTGGCACCACCAATGTCCATCTGGGAAACCCTAAAAACCTTTAAGGCTCAGCTATTAGTCCTCAGAAAATTGGTAGTTTTCATATATCCTTTTTGGCCACTCCAACAGTCAGGTGAGGGCAAAACTGGCAATAATAGAGGCCCTTAGACATGAGGGAGGGAAAGGCAGCGTGGGCTTTACAAGAGAGGAAATCTTCATGTTGGAACACAAACAATATTTGTCTAACGTGACAAAGTGCAGACTTTGGGCAGCATGATTTTCAGTCTCCACAAAAATTAAAATTTTGATATGAAGACTCAGTGGATGAAAACGGCTGTCATCTACTGCTTCAGCCTTCAAGATTCCCACGCCAAAAAGAGGGGGAAATCCTGTCGATGGTGCAGGAGGCTGGTTCAGCATGTGGCCCAATGGCTGGAAGTATATCTAGGAAGAAAAGTGCTAGAGAAGTTGATGAAGTGACAGTACAAATGCTTTTGCTTTGGATCCACTCTAGTTGAGAACTTCAAGAAAATTTTAAACATGACTGTGATTAGTATACCACTGCACTGAGGAAAATTCAATCACTACTTATTGTTGGAGCTGCAAAGCACAGCTGCATTTTCCAACACCTCCACTTGTTGGATGTAGTACTTACACTGTCACATGCCAGGGAGCAAAAGAAGCTGCATTGCTCTAGCTGGCTCATCTTTTAACAGCTGGAGAATTGCATTTGATCATGGTACTGAAGCTACTGTACCTACATTATTTAATACTGTCCCCAAATAGTTCAAGTGTCATAGAAACTTCTGGATTTGCAGCAATCAGATTCATTGTATGGGCGAACTCCAGTCTCCAGACTCACATCTTTAATAACAAGGAACTGGACATCAAAACTGATTGCTGTGAGGAGGTATTCATTTGAATCTTTAGGTTTGTTGCTACAAAAGTAGAAGAGTCAGTTATTTGAAAGACATGGTTTTTTGTGATGCTGAGATCAAAGTGAAAGCAAAAAAAATGGTTAGAAATTACTTTTTTGGTGAGGCTGAGACATCGATTCAGAAGCGTCTTCAATCTTAGAAAATTCTAGCAGTGCAGCTTCTCTTCTTCTATCTGGCCCTCATCCAAGTCACAAGAAAACCTCAATTTCCCTTTCTTTTTCTAAATGACCTATAGCAAACACTTTGGCTGAACAAACTGAACTATAGCTGAACGAGTGTCAACAGGTAGCATCAACAGAGGTCCAGAAGAACCAGTTCCTTTCCAGAAGCCTGCAGCGTTCTTACAGGGACCATGGTGTGCAGGCTGTTGCAGGTGCCTAGGCATTTATCATGCTGCATGCAGTCTGTGTGGAATGGCACTTAGAGACACGTACTGAAGCCCAGGTGCCTGTCCCCACAACCATTCAGGATCAACATTTGCAACACTGCTGGATGGCAAAGGAAATGCCAGGGCAGCTTCAAGAAAAAGAAACAAACAAAAACGGTGTCTCAGCTCCTTGGAAGTAGTCTGGACTTTCCAAAAGAGCCTTGGAAAGGCTCCCCCAGGATTGCTGGCATTCAGGTCCCCAACATCCTTTGAGATAGAATATGATGAAAGGTCAGAGGAGATAAAGCCACAGTTGTGGCAGAAAAGCCAGTCCAAACATGAAGGTGCTGTCTTCTGGGGCTATGTGTCATATAGGTTATAGAGGGTGCAGCCAGAAGGCCAGCCAGGAAAGCAGCAGGGGCACAGGTCCCATTCAGTCTTCTAAGCCCTTTGATCCAGGGTATATATGAAATCAGCCAATCAAGCAGAATGTCATCCTCGATCAGGACGATGAGACTCCTACCTTCAGCTCTGATGCACAGGAAGCAGTGGCAGGTATCCTAACAACAACCAAAAAAAACCTGCTCCAGGAAGATATGAAGCACAACAATGCCAACAGGGATGTACCTAGTCCACCGAAAGCCCTTACTGCTCTTGAAATGGAGGTGTTCTCACACAGAAGAAAGAAATGGGAGATGTGGCAGAAATCCTTTATCAGTGTGCTTGTCTGCAGAACTTACTTAAAAATTAGGCTGAACAATTCACTAAGTTGAAGTGAACTAAAAAGGTTACATAAAGTTTTCACAAGACTGTTTATGAGGTAATCGGCATGTTTATAAAAACTGTGGCAGACTTCACAGAAATCTATAAAGATGACTTTCAAATTTGGCTTTCTGATAGAGAGAGAGAGGGGAGGGGGGAGAGAGAGAGAGAGAGAGAGAATACACAGAAACTCTGGCCAGTTACAAGAGACCAGAAAAAAGCCAGCGAAATTTCTCAGGCAATGTCCCAGCCCTCAGTTTACAATAGAACCCAGAAGTTCTGATGTTCAGCAAGGAGCATGGCCAGTGCTGACTTGAACCCAACAGACCAAAGATTCATTATTAGGAGCTTCATCCAAAACTTCAGCTGCGTATGTCTTCACAATCACCTTTAAAATGGGCAGGAAGCTAGGGGTCCACAGCGGGTGTTTTGAAAAGAAGCTTCCACCTTCACCAGACAACTGGTCCAGGACTCTAACTTCTACCAGCATGTCACAGAATACTTTACCTTCAAGTGCATTTGACAAGGATAAACCATGACCTCTGAAGATATTTATAGCTCTCTTAGAGGTGTCCCTGGAACAACTCAGGATGTCAGCTTCTGTAGTCAAAAATATAGGAATAGGCCTGCTGTACCCACCACTGACCCTAGCTCCTAGTATGACACCTGGGCACACAGACAATACTTAGTCAATATTTGTTGAATGCTAACTGCCGCATGCCGGCAGGCATGTTAATCTTGGCTTCCCAGTGTAAGGTTGCTCCATGTTCACAGCATTGTGCTATCATACAGTTTGTTGGGCAAGCGTCCCTAGGCCTGGCCCTGGGCAGACCAGCCAGCCAGAAATACTCCTTTCCTCCTATTCCCAGAGTCCCAAGGACCACCATACCTGCAACAATTCTGCAGTCTTTACTGTCAGCCCTGTGATGTGCTGCATCCGACGATTCACTCGAGCCACAACAGGATCATCGTCCTCCTCCAGCCAGGAGCTAAGCCAAAGTTAAAGGGAGAGAGGCGGGGAAGGCAGGCTTAGTTGAGGCCTTGCACTCTCTCCCCAGAGTCAGGGCCAGCACTAACAGGCAGCACAGGGTGAGTGCTCGAAGTGGGGGAGGTGCTAGCAGGTAAGACAGGCAAAGCCACATCTCCCTTGGGAGTCTAGGGTAGCAACTGGGAGGCCCTGGAGTTGGGGCTTGAGCAGTCACCCCGCCACCATCACCTTTGCTAACCTTTTGGAAACCCTGTAGCTGGCAACAGTGAGGACGCCTGTCTTGGGATCACGAACAGTGGCTCGTGCAAGCTGGAAGGCAGGAAGAGAGGGCAGACTTATCCTTCTTTGCCTTGGGTGTTTTCCTGGAGAGACTGGGACCAGATTTGCCAGTCAGGCCAATGGGGGAAGAAGCTTTGCAGGCAGTGGCCCTAGCCAAGGTCCCAGGATCCTGCAAGCCAGGCCAGGGCAGTAGTCTGAGGCTTCTATATTCTTGCTCTGTTGTCAGACTCTGGCCACTGAACCACTTGGTCACTGCCCACCCCTGCTCCCACCCGAGCCATTCTATCTGCAGAATTATGCCTATGGAGTCTGCTCTGTCTATCCACCCATCTTCCTGGACAGCCTCCTTTCTCACCAGGCCCACCCCTGCCTGAGCACAGCCTCCACTTGGCTGCTTCCGCCACATTCAGACTGAGCCACCATGCCCGAGCCTCAATTGCATGCTCCTTTCAACTTGGTCAAGTCCACCGAGCTTCTGAACCTCAGCAGACTCCTCTGCCAAGAAACCTGCCCATATACTCTGCTGCTGCTTCAGCTCACACTGGGCTCTTGCTGCTACCGGAGCAAACTCAGGAGGCAGTTTCTACTCCTTTAGGAGACTCGCAAGGTCAGGTGATAGAATCAAGAAAAGACTCGACAAGTCAAAATAAGTGAACTGCTGCCTGTAAGCCATCCACTCCACATACACACTTCACATACACAGACACCTCTCACTTACCTCATCTCCTCCAGTCCCCACAGACAGAGGCAGTGATACTACCAAGAAGGACCTGCTGCCCAGAGCCAGCCCCCAGTGCTTCATCTATAGACCGTCCTAATGACCTCATGTGGGTGGGACCACAGACCCAGATATGCCCACCCAAGAGCATTTCCTCTTAATTTCAATAATTTAATGAGTGCCTACTATGTGCCCAGCACTATGCTGGATGACCAAGACATGGCCCCTGCCTTCATACAACTCAGTCAAGTGGGGAGGGCAGAAACTAGCTAGGTAATTGCCACACAGCATGGGAAGAGCTGGAAGCGGGGTAAGCTTGTTGTCTGTAGGAGCTCAGTGTGTGGGGTCAAGAATGGTTTCCTGCAGAAAGGGCAACATAGCTGAGACTTGAAGGGTAAGTAGGAGTTAGCCAAGCGGGGAGCATTACAGGAAGAAGGAAAGAACAGCAATGCAAAGAACAAAGAACAGCAATCCCACACCCAGGATGAAGATGGGTGTGGCACTGACTGGATTTGAAGTTAAAGCTAAGAGAAGAGGCTGAAGAGGTAAGTGGGGTCTGGGCCTGGATGTGATGCTGTAGCCAATGAGAAACAGAAAAGGCTTTACACAGGGGAAGGATACTCACAATCTCATGTAAGAAGGGTCCCTGTAGATGCCTCACGGAAAGTTGGCTAAGGAAGGACCAGAGTGGGAACAAGGAGGCCAGTGAGGAGGTCAAGGCAGAAGTCAGAGCAAGAGGTGATGGTGGCCTGGGCCGGGGTGGCAGAAGGAATGGAGAGGATTAAATGGACCAGAAGGCTGGTCAGGAGGCGAGATCGGCCAACCTGGACACTGCTGCTGCAGCACGTTCTGGGAAGATGGCCAGTGTACCCAGGACAGAGGGCTTTCCTGAGAGCTCCTGTCTATGGCTTCTCCCTGATGACAACTATAGCCGCAGCCAGACCCCGTCCAAGCATCTGAGCCTCACTGCTGGCCTGATGCCTACCAGGAAGTTCTGGGCAGCTGAGCTCTGCTCTCAGAGACAGACAGGGCTATTTTGAAAACAGACTGGGGACTCACAGGCAGCTGCCAAGCATTCCCCACAGGCCAAGCTAAGCTCGTCGGCCCTACTTCAAAGCCAGCATAGCATCTGTCCCTCACAGACTCCGGAAAGGAGAGGTCGGCTTGTAATGGCCAACATGTTTGTCTCTTCACATGGCTTCTATTCAAAGACAAGTTTTCCCAACCCTCCCCACCACAGCCCCTGCCACACACATATACATGCACGTGCCCACATGAATGAACACACACATGCACTGACACACACACACACACACACACACACACACACACACACACACACGGAGGGAGACGGGGGGGGAGGGATAAAGGGAGAGAGGGAGAGAAAGAAAGAAAAGAAAAGAGGAAAGGAAAGGAGAGGAGAGGGGAGGGGAGGGGAGGGGAGGGAGGGAAGAAAAGAAAAATTGATTTCAGTGCCTGGGTCTGAGGGACAAAGGAGGAATCTCTGAGGGACAAGGAAGGAGATTCTGGCACAATAGTGCCTCTCTCACATGGCAACCAGGAAAGTAGTTTTCTTCCCAGGAGGGCTCTGGAGCTGATCCAGGGAGTGCAAAGGGCTGGGTCCTGGTCCCCATTCCCTACACATACTGGCTAGACCCTCCCTCAGCCACATCGATGGTACAGCAACTGACTCTAGGCACTAGATGTCCTAGTACCTCGAGCCAAGGTCATTCCAAGATGAGGTCCGGGGACCAGGACAGGAACCTACTTTATGTCTCTTCATGAGCACCGGCCTCCTGGCCACTACAATCCTATTAGGAGCAGAGCAATAGAGGTTCCAACTAAATCCTCCCTCCTAATCACCAGTGATAGGATGTCGAATGGGAACAAATCTTTCATGAACTAGAATCAGAACAACTTTATAACCTGAAGGCATATATACAAAACCAACAGCCAACTGGATACTTAGCAGTGAAATACCACAGGAATTTCTAGCTAATTCAGGAACAAGACAAGGATGCCTCTTGTATCAACGCTCTGGAAGTTATGGGTAGTTCAATAAGACAGTAAAAACAGAGGCACTATTAACCATTAACAAGGAGAAGACAACATTTTTCTTATTTGAAGGTGATAATACTATCTGAACAACCCAAGAGAATCAGCTAAAAACCAAAAGAGGAATGAGTGGGCTCAATGACTAGCTGTGACCTACACAAGTCTCAGTTTCCTCATGCATAAGATGAAGATAATGACAGAGCCTGCTTAACAGATGTACTAGCTAAGCTCATCACCAACAGGTCTTGTCACGCTTAAAAACTCAGTAAACATTAGCTATACCTATGAAATATACTTCTTTAATCGACAGTTTAGCCTATTGTAGTAAACTAACATAATGTAACCAGTAAAAACATAATGACGAAGAAACAAAGTGAAGTTACAGTAACAAAAAACTACGTAGGAATAAACTTAACAAGAAATGTGCAGAGTGTTGTGCAGACAATTTTAAAAGAAATCAATAAATGGAGACGCCAAAGGGCTCTTGGATGAGAAGACTCAATACTGTAAAGATGGTCATTATGCTCTAAGCCATCACTTTTCCCAGTCCTAATCAGGGGCTCCACAGGACCCAGCTTGGCAGCACCCTATAGCAAACTTCCTATCTGCCCACACAAACCAGCCACCCACCAGGTGAGCTGACACTTACTGTGGGCCTGCCCTGCTCCCACTGTGCCCTTCTATCGTGGCACCTGGCCATCCACATTGGTTCCTCAATTTTCTCCCCCACTGGACCCATAAGGGTCAGACTGAGTCTGCAGCACCTCAGTATCCCAACAGCAAACTCATGCTAGACACCAGCCAAGATAGGAAAGCAACTAACTGTCCCATGGTACCAGGCATGAGTGACCCTAGAAGGGCCTGCAGAGACACCTACTTTGGGTTTCGCAATCTCCTTGATCCTGTTGATCTCCTCATCAGACATGACATCGTAGTACCTGACGATGTGTGGGCTGTCCCATTCGTCCTCCTCTTTGAAGGGGGCGATGAGCAGCTGTGGTGTCCTGTTGCCATGGTGGTACCTGCAGAAAAGCCTTTTCTGCCTCCGGGGTGTCTGGGGAGCACAGAGCAACAGGCCGAATGAGTCCTAACCCTCTGTCCCAGTGGCTGGCTGCAGACATCAGTCTCACACCCCATCCAGAGGCTGCTCCCTCCCACTTCTCCAAAGCTCCTCAGCTGGACGGGCATAAAATGACACCCCACAAGTCATGCAGTGTTTCTTCTTTTGCAAGAATACCTCATGTCCTGTGGCAGAGGGTAACCCTGACCCCTTTCACAGGGGTGTGGGTGGCTCTGAAGGGCTGGGACAAGGAAGAAGCCTTTCCAGGAGGAAGGGCCAATGGGAGCCAAGCAAATAGGCACAGAAAAGCAGACTCACATCTGCGCGTCCTTGAGGAAGCACTGGATCCCAGGACTCCCCAAGGCCAGTGATACCCAACGCCAAATTCCAGCAATTGTCCTGTCTTCACTACAGATGGAACTACAGACCACAATGTCCCCTGGGGCTTGAGGCATGTCTACACCCACGGTTTTCTTCTCAACAGTAACCCAAGCAGAAGCTGGGCATATTGGAGTGGGGAGGGGAGCTTGGGAATAAGTTTGAGGATTGAAACTCTACCTGGGCCATGAGGGGAGACCATTTCCTGCCTTAATCCTCAAAGAACACCCATGTGTCAACCTCCGCAGATGCTACAAAGAACTAGGGAAGATGCTGACGAACAACCTACAGATAGAGGAACATCCTCCCCAAATCTGCCTATCCAGGGCCAGAGTCTAGGTCCACAGCCTGGGCCCCTGCCTCGCCACGTGTCTCACCAGTTTGACACCCTCCCCACGACAGAGGCTCTCGTAGACATCCCTCTCGGGCAGGTAGTCCATAGGCCTCTCATAGATGCCTTCCTGGGTTGCTAGCTCAGCTTCCGTCTGATTTGATACCATTTTGTCTCTTTCTTCCTCCAACAACCGTTCAAAGTATCGCAGATTCCCTCCAGCTCGTTCATGGCTTGGGTCTAGAAAAAGCAAAGAACAAAAAGGAAAAGGAAACCACAAACATCTGTTAGGTCGTTTAGAGAAATTATTCTATAAGCGGTTTTCTCTCCTAGCAGCCCACTTGCATGCAGCATTCTGTCTTCAACAGCACCCAAAGAGGGTTTGCTAGTCAGAGCAGAAAAGCCAGTTCCTGCTCTGGTCAGAGATGAGAAAGGAGCAAAAAAGCGGGAGACCCTTAGCTGGCCACCAAGGGGGCTGTCCTCTCAGGCCTCTCTTGAGGTCCCAAGTCCAGAGAAGCAGTCCAGAGTCCCGCCTCCTCCTCCTGGCTTGTGTGCCAGTTACATCCATTCCCGGGAGTACATCCACCACTAGTGACCACAGCACATGCTGGCCGCGGCTAGAAGGCCAGCTGAAATATCAGGAGAAAGAGCAGTCATGTGACACCGCCACAGCTTCACCCTGTGGGTCTTATAGCTTGAAGGAGCAAGCTTGGCAGGATTACTGTGCCCCTCCTCAGATAAGTAAACTGAGGTCTAAAATGCTGAAGAGATTTAGGTGAGGGTTATACAGAATAGGAATCCAGGTGTCCTGACTCCCTGTCTGAGGCTCTTACCAACACAACAGAATCGCTCTTGCAGGAACCTCATACATAGCTGACATCAGGCTCACAAAAAACAGCAGCACAAGAAAGTCTTTGCTGGTCTATGAAATTCCAGACTGTGATATTCTCATATATTTAAGAGGGGAACAGATGGCTTTTAAAGACGCAGAGCTTTTAATCTTCTTCAGTCCAACCATACAAGACATAAACCAATGCCATAGTGAGTCCCACTAGTTAGACCTCAGGCATCTAACCAAAGCATCAGGTCACTGTCACTGCAGCAACTCTAAAGTACAGCTTGCCTCTCGAGCAGCTTCTGATCCAGTGAAGGCTCCACACCCTGCATAGCTGCAAAGGCACTACTGCACTGGATTCCTATTTTAAAAGGGAACATGTAGGGCCACAGGTGTCACAGGCCTGAGTGTAACTAGGCAAGGACTAAGGCCAGAAATGAGGTGGGTAAGGAGCTCCCTGGTAGCCAGACTGGACCTGAAAGGTACTGGTCACTGGCCACACTGGCTCAGTCCCAGGAAAATGGCCAGGTAGTAGCCACAAGAGTGACCAACCAGTTCTCCTGCCAGCTGCCCATACCCATCTGACCTTCCCCGAGAACCTCCTTACCAAGGGAGAGCAGGCGACGAGTGAGCTCCAGGGCACGGTGCAGGTCACCCAACTGGAAGACGGCATAGCTCAGGTAGTCCAGCACCTGAGCCTTGGTTGTGATGGCCTCCTCCCCAGCATCAAGCTGCTTCAGCACCTGTTCCATCCACAGCACCGTGTGGTAATAGTCCCCTTCATTGTACGCCAAGCGGCCCATCCCAAAGCAGTCGTCCGCACTCATCACTGCCTGGTACTTGGTTCCTGCAGCAGAAGAAGCCAACAGTCAGGCTCCTAAGAGCCTCTGGGTCAGGGGGAGAGATGCCCACATCAGGGGAGCTGTGCAGTGGGAAAGGGGCATCATCTCAGCAAGGCCCCACAGGGTTTCGGACCACACACCTCAAAGGGCCACTGGTACAGTGAGCACAGCCAGGCTAGCCCTGCCGTGGGCTGGGGGGCTGTGGCCAATCTCCTAGCCTCAGACTCCCCTTCTCCCAAGTGGGAAGGGCCTTTATTACAGAGGAGTCCAGGAAGCCCACCCAGAAGTAGTATTCGGGGGAGTATGAAGGTCCTGGGCAGCTGGCCATGAGAGAAAAATCAGCTGAACATAAAACACAGAACTTAGATGGCATCCAAAGCATGGATGAGGATAATCACTCCCAGGAAGAATATGAGGAAAGAGTAGTGAATGTGGCTGAGACCAGAGCCCTAGGGAGCACCTACACAAAAAGGACCGAGAAAGAATGACACTAAGAAGGATATAAGGGGTAGGAGAAACAGAGGGAGCAGGAGTCATGTGACAGATGCCAAGGGAGGCCAAGAGCCAAGACTGCAGAGCCAGCTTTGGCCGTTAGGTGGCAGAGACCTTGCTGAACATCAATTCAGCAGGTCCTGTGACCATGAAGACAGTTTCAAGTCAAGAAGGCGATGTGGTGTGTTAGCTTTAGGGAGACGCAGAGTTTAGGGTGGGGGCAAGGTGGGAGTGTTCCTCAGAGAATAGTGAGAAAACAGGTCCTATGGAGACTAAGGAAGGGCTGTGAACCTCCCTGGAAAGCAAGGGAGTCTCCCCACAATCATTAACAACGATCAGAGCATGGCTGACAGGAAAGAGCTGCTCAGAGTAGGCTCCTTACGCTTGATATTCAAGATGGGGCTGTGCCCAGAGTGAAACCCCTGCTGCAGTGGGTTAGCTGCTTCAGAGACCAGAGTTTGCTTGCCCTGGCGGCTCAGGAACAAAGTGGGATAGAAAGCTGGGGACAGTAAATACGAGGTGGAATTAGTAAGCAGGCCAAAAGTTAGGGGTTTCCTTGAGCCCCTGTCCACTCTCCATGTGTCTCCTATGGGTCTGCAGGCCCAGGAGCCCACACCGATGGAGGCAGTATTATACAGCTGAACAAGCTGGGGCTCTGGGTCTGGGTAGGCCTCGCTATGGCACCCACCAGCTATGTGACTATGGACAAGTTACTTAACCTCTCTGAATCTTAGTCCTCTTATCTCTAAAGAGAGATACTACCATCAATTTTAGAGGACTTGTACCAAGAATTCAATGAGATGACATATGAATATGTCTCCTATGATCCCTAGAAGGCTAATAATCATAGCTATTACTGACATGTCTCATAAATGCCAAGAATGTCACAAATAGCTCCCAGACACTTAGCATCCACCTCAGAAGCCAACTCGAATATCTAACCCCTGCAAAATGCTCCCTGGAGAGAGCTTCCTGGAGAGTGGCAGCTGAGTGCTGAAGGGCAATCAGACATGGAACCCAGCTGACGTGGGTAAAGGTATTCCTGCAGAGGATGTGGGGTAAACAAAGCAGCTGAGTGGTGGGGAAGCTTAATACAATGTGCAAGCAGGCCTATAGACGAGGCCACGCAGGACTGCAAAGACCATATGCAGGAGGAATTTAGGTTTGGCCCTGAAACAGGTAAGCACTGTGATCAGGAACTCACACAGATAAATGCTTAAGACCACATGAAGAATGATTTTTCGGGGTGATCTGGAGGTACACAACAAGTCACAATGATATTTCAATAATCCAGTTGAGAAAAAAGTGACCATGAGGCTGGAGTCGGGGCCACCAAGTACAGAAGACATTAGGGAGGTAGAATCCACAGGCCTTAGGACTCTGGCTTGGGCAGCCAGTGGATGGAGGTGTTTTTTGCTGAGATAAGGGGTAAGGAAGGAGGGTAGGCTGCTTAAAAAGGGATGAGGATTTCAGTCTGGGACATGTGAATTTTGAGAAGCCCATGGAACATCCAAGTAGAGATGTCCCACAGGCTCTTGCCTACACTGGCTGGAAGCTCAAGGACGAGCCTTGACAGGGAACACAGATCTGGATATCATCCATGTACAGGTGATACCTCAAGTAACAGAAATGGCTGGGTTCACCTTTAGAAGGTGTGTAGTGACATGAGGTAGGGGTGGAGTCCTAGGGAGTAGCTCCCCTCTCTCTCTACCCCTCACTCCCCCTCCAGGATACACATGGGTCTGTTAACTATATGTGAAATGCCTGGGAGTGGCTCCCTCCTCCCACCAACCCTTCTCACAGCTATACAGTGAACAGATCTTGCAGGTGCCCTGAGCTGTCATCTCTCCCTGGCCTCAGGAACAATGTGGGATAAGAAGCTGGCCTAGTTGGTTTAAGACCTGACTGAGGCAGAAATAAAGAGAGGAGTCTATTGGCTCACAGACTTCTCAGTACTGGGGCTCCAGGCCTTGACCAGTCAACAACAGAGTCTCTTTCTCCCTCACACCATGATTCCCTCTGCTTGTGCCTTCTCCAGGGTTCCCTCGGGTGAGGTGGCATCCAGGGTCTAATAGGGTCTAATTGAATTCCTGGGTTTACTGGCCTCCCCCAAACCCAATGTATCTTCTTAGAAACACACTGGAAAGGGGCCTGGGGGGAGCAGGGGAAGGAGGGTGCTGAGACGGAGAGAGAGAGGGAGTATGACCATAAAGGCCAAAAGAGAAGCAGCCGAGATCAGCATCCCAGAATTCAAAGGAGGGGAGAATATCAGAAAGAAAGGGGCAATCAGCTGCAGACAAGTTAACAAGCATTAGCCTGAAACCTGTCCTCTAGCTTTACCGGCTAAGTGGCCACTGGTGAACTTGTATTGGCAGGACTGGTGAAGGAGGGGAGAAGCCAGAATTTATGTGTTCAGGAGGTCATGGGAACCAAGGAAGTGGAGAAAGAGTATAGATGACTCTTTCCAGCAGCCTCATCAAGTGGGAGAAGAGACTGATCAGCAGCAGACACTCAAAAGGGCCTTGGATCCTGAGGGAGGGGTTTGTAAGATGAGCGAGAACAGAGCCCGTGTAAGCTCAGGGGTAGAGCCCAGAGAAGTAAACACAGAAGGAACGGTGCAGAGACTGTACTTAAGGGCACATGGGACATGGGGCAGTGAGTCAAGAGATCAGCCTTAGGCAAGAAGAAATCAGAGGGTGGGGAAGCAGGTCTGGATGCAGATCTGAGTGGTGCTCTCAGGGCAGAGGCCGAGAGAGTCCTGAGCAGCAGCCTCAGCTTTCTCTGAGATGCGGGAGAGGAACTTGGCTAGGACACAGAAGGAGGCTATGGGTCAGGGTTGAGGGGAGGCCACTGTCATAGGAAGGAGGGACTGGCACCAAGTGGAAACCCCAGAGAGGCTCAACACCAGAGGGGATGGTGTACCTGAGGGCAGAAACCACAAATAAGCAGTGGCTCCAACCCTGTCCAGACACCACAGTAGAGTCACATGCTGGACAGGCAAAACCTGGAGTAGTGAGTTACCTGGAAGTTCCCCTTTGGAAATCGTGTCTGAGTCCAGCTTGTAGGTGTCCTGAAGCCTCATCAGGGCCTTGGCAGCACCCATTTCATCCTCGTCAGTGGGAAAGAACTGTCGTTGTACTGAGAGGTTGGCAATAAAACCTTCCAAACAAGAATAAAAGGTTACCCTTGATCCAGGGGCAGAATTCCATCTGGAATCAGAGAGGTACTCACAGGAGGGTCTCTAGCTAGTACAATTTCCCTGCCCCTCCATCAAAGGCTGTTGCCCCCTCCACCAGAAAGCCCTCCCAGTGGCTCCCAGAAAGCCTTCTCCTTTCTTACTCCTCACTGTACTGACTGCCTGTGCTGCTCATTTGGAACCAAACAGAAATGGACCCAAACATTTGTTAATATGAGTCCTGGCTCCAAAGCACTGATCTGGCAGACCAGAGGACAGAGAAGGTAATTGAAAAGGGCACACAAGAGGACTCAGGGAGGATGTGCTGACCACCTAGTGGAAAATGGATCACATAGAGAACCTTTATCCAGGATTATTGGGCTGGCTAGGTAACCACGGACTTCCAGCCTACATCACAGGTAGAGGAGCCCAAGGGACAGAGGTGGTCAACTCAGAGCCCCACTGACCATTCATTTACTGACCCTGGCCCTTAACATCAGAAAAGTGATGACGACAGTCCTAGAGGCATTTGGTACTGTCCGTCCCTCCCGGATGAAGGATGGGGACCATGTGGACAGCTCAAGCACTGAGGTGGAGCTGCACCAGCCCAGCATGGTCCCCTGAGACCACAGTGCTCTCTAGGGTACTCCCCCACCACTCAGACCTGCTATGAGCTCACTGCCCTGCGCTCAAGACCACAGTCTGGAGCCTAGGAGAGCCCCTGACCACCAAAGTAGCCCAAGAAAGCTGTTCTGGGACTCCAAGCCCTCACTGTAAAGAAGATATAAGCTGTTTTGAGATCTCAGGACTCCAGGTGGGGGCCAGGCCCTCCCATGCTGATTCGAGGACTTCAATTTTGCCTGTGAGTAGAGCCTTGGGAGAGGAGCTCCAAGGCCATTTCTTCCTGGCCTCTTCTCCAGAGCAGCAGCACTCACAGCCACCTACTCTCATGACCTCAGGCTCAAACACCCACTTCTCGTCATGCCCGGGGACTCAGGGACCAAGGCAGCTGCAATGCTGCCTTCCCTGTGACTGCATGGTCAGCGACACTAAAGAGTTTATAATCCAGGAAAAAGAAAATATGCCCCCAGAAAAAGCCCAGCGTGTCCCCCTCACCCCTACCCCCCTCTCATTTCAGGGGCAAGAACTCTGAAGGTCAGAGGTGAAAACAACCTATCGCTCTGTGGGCCTATCCTGTTTCCTCCAGGCAATTATAAGGTTTTCCAAAGGAACCAGATGTTGATGGTGGGGAGTAGAGAAGAATGGAGAGCAGGAGGTCACCTGAGCAGCCTTATTCTCCCACAGCACAGGCGGTACAGTCAGTTCTGAGCCACAGGCCCAGGCTGGGAGGCAGGAGTCTGGGAAAGGCAGCCACAGTTTCTGGAGGCAGTGAGCTCACTGGGCACAGCTCCAGCACAGCTGAGCTCACCAATCCCTCCCCAGAGGCCGCCCTGTCCCCAGCCAAACCCAGCCCAGTCTGGCCACTGAAATGCCTCAGTCAGAGGGACAACTAGTCTGAAATTAATTGGCACTCCCAAGTCAGGGAGAAGAGGCGGTGTGACCAGGGGGCTGAATCCAGGCCTGGGAGGTGGGAAGGGCTCATCCCGCTACCTCCCACTGGGAGGAAAGTGTGATAGCACAGAAAGAACTACCATGGTGAAAGCACAAGTACATTAAAGCTTTAAAAAAGTTCATGCTCTGATCTGCAAATGCCACTTCTAGGAATGTACCATAAGAAAATAACCAAAGATGTATGGGCAAGGTTGATGATAATTTGGAAACAATGCCAGGTCCACTGACTTAACCAGTTTACACATCAGTGTAACACACTACTGTCCAGCCATTAAAATCATGCTGCAGAACATTTAATGGACATACAGAGAAGTTGTAAAATTCAGGAAAATATACACTTATGTCATAAATCTGCCAACAGATGTTTTATTTCTAAAAGATATGGGTGGGAATGAATTTAGATGAGGCCCCAGTGCCCAGCCCACTTGACTCCCTTTGGTTAATTCATTCAGTCCCTCAAAACAAGTGAGTTTGCATCCCTGGTGTACATCTTAGGTTCCATTTTTTAAAAAATGTATGTGCATGTATAGAAAGATTGGACTTTTAACAGTGCTTCTCACTAGGCAATTGGACTAAGAATTGTGGTTTTATTATGTAATTGTTTTTATATTCTCCAACTTTTCTGTAAAAACGTATTACTAAAGTGTAATTAGAAAAAAAAATCACTGCCAAAAAAAGGGAAGTGAAAACACTAGGAAAAGGCCAAAACCAATTATTTTTACATAGTAAAAAATAAGGATGGCCAACTGCCAGAGGTCCCCACAGGGAAGGGAGAGAGCCATGAGATGGCAGTGTCCATGATCCGCGCACGCCCACCCAGACCCAGGACAGGCTCAGATACACACTCCCCAGGCACGAGCACACAAACACGCCGGCTCATCCAAGCACCTGCTCACCATCTCTCACCTGCGGCTGAGTCCTGCAGGACAAGGTCCTCCAGTGCAGGCCAGTCTGTGTTCAGCCGCTTCACCAGTTTGTAGGCATTCACGGGGTGAGCCAGGTAGCCCTCAGGGTCAGCAGCTGACTTGCTGGTCAGGGCTTCCATTTTGTTGGCCCAGCTGTGGAACCAAGGAAAAAGAAGACTAACATACCCACCCACAAAGGTCTTCACCTCTGATCATCTCCCTGGTGAGAGTTAGGGCTGTGTTCATCAAAAAGCACTAAAAAATGAATGCAGTCACTCCCCATGGATCCTTCCAGCCTCTTAGTCTAGAAAGAGCTGGGGACCCCAATGTATGCAAAAAGGCTCCTGAACAGAAAGGAAAAAGCGGTGAGTCCTTAGCCCACGTAGAGCCACCCTGGACGACTGGCATGAAGTCACTTCTAGGCCAGCCAGCCCCATAGTGCCCTGTCCAGAGCTTCCTCTTCTGGACACTCCAGGTGGGTTTCTGGGCGGCAGAAGCACTGACTCAGGGTGGGTGTAGGGACTCGGGGCATTGGACACCTCTTAATCTTGGAGAGCTTGGCTTCCTCCATGAGGATGTACTCCTTCAGAGACTGCACCAGGTCCTTCTCCGCATAAATCAGGTCTGTCATGTGCCCTGCAAATGAGGAGAGAAAGCAGCAGTGGGAAATGGATGAGAGATGTCCAGCCCCCACACCTGGGGCACAGAACACCAGCACAGAGGTGAGTCTCCTGGGTCATGGGCATGTCACCTCTGTTGGGATCACGGGGACTTAGAATTAAAGGGGACCTAGGCTCTCAGATGGTCCTGGCCCCCCGGCTTCAGGAAGAGAGGCAGAGGCCCCAAGGGGATGTTGAGGTAAGTGCCCTGGGGGTGCCTTAAGGAAGAAGTCCCAGATCTCATTCTCCCACCGTCACTCAGCTGAGTCAAGTCACTGCGGCATGGACGTCCCAGAGGCTTCATCACATGGAAACAAGCTTTGAGACTTTAGGTCAGAAGGAGAAGAGCAGCTGGATCCACCAGCCGCAGAGTGTTTTCCACTCAGAACCACTCGAAGATTTGGGAGAAAGACAGTCAGGAAGGCTGGGCTGCCCGGGAGTAGCCTGCATGTCCCAGGGAGGAGGACCCGGTTAAGACAGCTGGCTCCCAGGACATCCAGGTCATCAGGGCCTCAGAAGCAGAAATAGCAACTCTGCAAGTCCCACTCTCCCTA
The DNA here is from genome assembly GCF_000151845.1 of Pteropus vampyrus. Classification (NCBI taxonomy): domain Eukaryota; kingdom Metazoa; phylum Chordata; class Mammalia; order Chiroptera; family Pteropodidae; genus Pteropus; species Pteropus vampyrus. The sequence goes on from NW_011888855.1 coordinate 4,096,085, forward strand.
AAACTGGTCAAAACCAGTGGGTGAGGCCATCCCATCCTAAATGAGAACAGTCTTCAGGCGGTGACACCCCTTGGCACTTGAGCTAATGATTGCTCAGACAGATGATAGTCCTGTTGGCACATACCAATAGAAGTAAAGAATTCAGCCTGCACACAGCCCAGGACACCAAACCAGGCCACCAGCAACATGGACACCTGAAGTTTCATAGTCACGGAGGGCAGCATCTGCAAGGTATTCAGTGATAGTCACTGGATCAACAATAAGGGAGAAAAAAAGTAACAGGTAAGGAAACACACACACACAGGTGCACACACATACACACATTCGAACATGCCAAAATCTGAACCTAGCACACAGAAGCTAAGGATATTCAGGATCACCAGTGGAAAGAGCACAGGGTGTAGAACCAGTAGTATGAGCTCAATTCTGGCCCTTGCTCTAGGGGGCTATGTGCCTCAAGAGAGATTGTGCCCTCTTGGCTCTTGGTAACCACCGGCAACATGGGAAGGCTGAATTGCATGGGGGACAGTCACCTCTGGTTCTAATAGTCTGTAAGTTTGAGATTATGGCCCACCCGTTCTTGTTTCACAGACTGCTTTTCTATTTCTGCTTTTCTTCCCAACACATGTGCCAGAACAGTGCAAGGTACTGAGGACCCAGACGTAACATATATCCCCTGCGCACAAGAAGGTTGACAGTATAGGAGAAACAATGACAGAAAGAGAACTTGACACAATATGTTCCAGGGGACCCACACCCAAAATGAGGTGTATAGCAGATGGTTGGCCAGAAGAGAAATAAAACTGCCTCCTGCCAGTCCACACCTGGCCACAGCAAAAGCAGTCTGGGAGCAGGCACTCTGGGCAGATGCTGTTTTTCTTGTAGTGAGGCTCCTTGGCAGTCACTGTCCTCACTAGCGAGTCACTGAGGCACTGACCCACATATGCCAGGCACTGAGCTAGGCACCCGGGATATAAAAAGGAATCAGCCACACAGGGTGAAAGCCTTGGGCTGGGCTGGGCTGCTGACACAGGTAAGAGGCCAGATGCTGTCTTCTCATAGGCCTCAAAATAGCCAGACCCAGCTCCAAAGGCAGCAGGCATGACCTGGGGCAAGGCCCACTGGCAGTGGACCTGAGTACACAATGGAAGCTTCAGACATCGCCTTGAGCTAAGCCACGCAGCCCAGAGGACGCTGGAGGACCAGCATCCATCTGAGCCCAGTTCTGCTAGTCCCTCCTCTTCCTGCTCTACTTCAGCCAAGCCCCACTGGAAATTTACTAAGAGAAAACGAGGAAAATAAAGGAAATACAAATGCTTCTCCCCTAAATGTAAGCTTAACTAACAGAACTCTCAGTCTGAGCTACCTAATGCCAGTTCATAGATTTTTTTTGCCTGCCATGGCCAATTAGACACACAGTCACACCTACCAGTCCTCGCCTGACCCTTTCAGAAGAAATTCCAATCCACTGTGGTTCCAGGTTAGGCTCAGAGAAGCCCAACCACAACCCCCACCCCATATGGTTCCTGCATCAGGAAGAGGAGAGAATAAGTGAATGACCTCATTTGTTCATGCCCCTATCCAATGTCTGCTCAGCCAGCAGTAAGCCCACCAGTGCCCCGAGTATTGGGGGCCCAGACATACATGGGACAAGATCTTTCAGCCCAGAACCTGCTGCAAGGTTAAGGAGTATCGGACTAAAGGGTCCATCATGGAATGAGGGCAGCAGAGGAGGGAAAGGGAGCAGGCCGGCTAGCTCTGAGACAGGATCCAGGTCCTCCCTGCTCCAGCCACAGGTCAGCTCCTAGGCTCACCATACTGCATCCCCACCCCAGAAGGCCTCTTCTTGCTTACACAAACCCCTTTTACCTGGGGTGGTGTTTGTTCCTTATCTTTCAAGAGGCTTGACTAGCTCAGGAGAGCATGTTCTATAGGGAAGGGACAGTAAAAACCCAGGGTCAGGATGTATCTGTGGACAGTGAGGGACCAGCTGACTCCCCATCAGGCTGGTGAGAGAGTGGCGCACAGGCAGGAGACCAGACCAGGCACAGTTGGGGGCGCCCAGCGCTTCTACCCTGTTGTGTCGCCAGCTGCAGTGGCAAACCTCTTCAGAGATCAGGGAACAAATTCAGGGGAAGGAGAAGCCTCTCGGTTCCTTTCAAATCACCTTGGTGATACTGTCCATGGTTCACACATTACAGCACATAGGGAAAAGCAGCCAGGTTCCTTCGTTATATGAATACCAGCTGTCACTTCTCCGGAATGTGCTGTCTGGCTTAAACTGAGCCCATCTATGAATCCCAGCCTGGAGGCAGAAACCCAAAGAATCACAGATAGGGTTCTAGGAAATGGCTTACCAAGAACCTGCAATGTCCCACTCTGAGGAGGATGACAATGACTCTGCTGACCCAGAAAGCTAGGCAACCCCAAGGATGTCCCCCTCCCAGATTACTACAATCAATACTGAGACCCCAGGCAGAGAGGCCCTGGAGCCCCACCCCATTTCTCTTGGATCTTAAGTCCCTGAACACTAAAGGCTTTGTACAAAAGGTCATCGAACCAAGATCAAGTTGGGAGGTGGCATTGTGGGAAAGGCCAACTAACTACATACCTGCCGCCCATCTCACCTATATCCAGAACTTGCTTAGGACAGACTAGGCGGGAGCATGTGTGCCTGCCCTGTGCCAAATGAAGTGTCCAGAGCTGCTGAAAGCCCTTCTAGGAACTCTGAGAAATCCATGCTGAACAGGCCTGGAAATGGGCAATGTTGAACCTCCTTTTATGAAAAACAAAGTGGCACCAAGCCCAGGCAGAAAACCAATACTGAGTTTTATCTGAGCTGCATCCCGAGTTTAGAACAATGTCTGGTCCATATTGGGCACCCAACAAACTACCACAAAAGAAGACTGTACAGTTCTTCTCTATAATGGATTGTTGTGGATTGTACAAGATTGGAAGCCATATGTATATTAACATGGAGAGAAGATCAAAGCATACTGTTAAGTGGAAAAGGCAGGCTTCCAAACAATATGTACTCTATGATTTCATTTTTACAAGAAAAAATGTATATATGTGCATATTTGTGCAAATTTACATATACACACATGCAAGACTGTTGTATCTTGGTGAAATAATTTAATTTTTCTCTTTATGATTATTTGTTTTTCCTAACCTTTCTTCAAGGAGCTCTATGAGAAATTTGAAACAAATTTTCTAGTATGCTTAAAAAGAAAACGAAGTAGGCCCTCTCAAATGGACTCCAAAGCGGCCATGATGGCTGGAGTTCAGATCCCCAAGGGGTGGTCCTCCAAAGCCTGCCAATACCCCCGCGACAGTGATTCACCCACCAGGTGACTGGCACTGTTTCTAAGCACAGGGCAATTCCAAAACATACAATCAGAGTCCCCAGCAAGCCTGCTCTTTGGAAAGGACATTTACAACCTGGCCAAATGGCCATGAAAAGATGTTTCCAGCTGCAAACTACTACTGCTGTCCTTAGCTTCTCCCCTTACCTCATCAGGCAGGAACCTCTGCCAATGCTCCCAGCTGCAACCCAAATGCAACAGCTTGAGTTTTAACAATATATTTAACAGCCTAGAGACAGAACACGGGTTTGCTGAGAACAAACAGGTCTTGCTTGGCACTGAACCAGAGGCTGCCTGCCTTTGGTGAAGAAGCCAAACCTGCCTGAACAGGGCTTCCCCCAACGGCCTGGCCTCCTAGGGGTGTGGCCAACCCTGGGATGGCAGAGCCAAGAGGACAGGCGTGCTCAACCTAGGCAGAGTTTTGCAGAGGCTCCAGGAGGCCTGCCACCTAAGCACACACGGATGTTCACTGAGGCTCTTGCTGTCACTGGCACACCAGGGAAAAATGGGAAGCACTCTACTCTCCTTACTCTATGTCATGCCTCAGTCATCGCCTTAGTCTGAGCCACCCCCAATTTCCTCCTGCAAACACTCTGGCCTCTGTATGCACTAAACTCTCATCTGCCATCCACCTCTGCTCTACGAAGTAGCCAGCATAGCTTCCTGCAACCCCTCTTTCAGTCTCTCTCTCCCTAAGAACCTTCCAAAAGCTCTCCACTGCCCTCAGGAGGAAGTCCAAACTCCTTAGCCCTAAGGACCTTTTTGATTCTGCCCTACCACCCTCTCAGCCCCATCTCATGACTCCAAGTTTCATACCTCTAACTACTATCTCACACAAAAAATATTCTCCTTCACTGAGAACCTAATGAATCATAGGCATTCACCCATGTTTGTCCTGACACTTTATCTGGTCGATGAACGTGTAGATGTGTACTTCCCAATTGGATGCCATCAAAACCAGTTTCCTGCTTCAGTAAACAAGCAATGAAGTAGCAAAGAAGGCTGTAAAAATCGACATGCAAAAGCCAAGTTGTGTTTTCAGTCACCATCCTGGCAGAGACTTGGCGGTCTAGGTGACACTAACTCATAAGAAGGAACTCCACACAAGGATAAAATCCTGGCACCATTGTATTGGATGCATCTGACGTACCACCTCTACTCTCTTGGCCTCTCCTGTGTCCTGGGCCACTTGCTCTGCCTCAGACCCAGTGAAGAGACTGTCAGGCCCCAAATGTCGCTCCGCTCACTACTTCTAGACTCCAAAGATGTGCCACACCCTCCTCCCCAGTCACTGCTGGAGGGCCTTGGTAGTCCAGCACAGGAGCAGGAGGAGTTAACTCATGAGGCAACTCTGACTGGGGAAGGACAGAGAGGAGGTCAGCAGATAAATACCTTCTGTTCTGGGCTGCAGACTTTCTGCAGCGCACGCCCAGAGATGGCCCGCACAGCCCAACAACTGTTGCTACTCTGCGCAGAGCAGCCAGCTTGCTAAAGCGCCAGCCTGCATTTGCTTCCCACCCTTCTCTACCTCTTTCCTTTCCCCTCACCCTTGCTGCCCTGCAACTACTCCTTCCAATGAAGCGGTCAGCACTTAAGCTCTGCCTCAGGCTCTGTTTTCTGGGAACAATGCTAAGATAAGCACTCTTTGTTTCCAAAAATCTTTCATTTCTACCTTCTAATCCTCACCCAAACCTTGTAAACTAGGTAGATCATCTCCATCTCAGATACAGGTAGATAACTGATTCTAAGAGAGAGTTTGTACACACCTGACAAGTGGCAGCAAATCACTGAGCCAAGACTCCAACCCAAAACACATTTCCCACTAGACACTGCTGCCATTCAGTTCCCCTCAGTAACATCTGTTGGTTTACAGTACAAGGACCTCCCAAAAGTGGGAGCCACACTTTGCTCTGGCAGAGCAAGCCTGTGTACATCAAGGACTTTATTGTGGTTCACAAAGCATCTTCATTACATCTGTGGCTGGATCCCGCCAGAAGGCAGACAACAACATGAACCCGGAAGACAGGAATGGTGCCTCGAGTTCAGGTAACAGTCACTCCTGCCCCAGACATCACAGCACTAACCAATGACCAATCAGCCTAGCTCAGGGCAAGGCAGTACAGTCCAGTAGGCAGGCACACCCTGGGGTCAGATAGCCCCAGAGTTAAATCTCAGCCCCACAATCATTTACTGGCTTTGTGACTTTAGATAAGTTATAGGTCTCTCTGACTCTCAGTTTTCCCATCTATATTATATTAGGACCTACATCTCATAGGGATGCTTCGATGAGATGACAGATGTCAGTGGGCAGCCCAGCAGCACCAGGCACAATTTAAACCAGTCACCAGCACCTAGGGTACTGTCAGCAATGTCAGTAGACCCAAAGCAGCCAGTTGCCCAGCTGATCTCTGGAGAAAAAGAAGGTCCAGTCTAGGGGTTCAGTGAAGATGAAAATGACGCAGAAACTGGGCAATCTCCAGGTCCTAGGAGCGCCAGAAGAGATGAAACATTAATTCAGGAAAGAGTGGAACGCAGCACACCAGGCACCAGGGAATAAGCCTGGGACTGGTCAATCCTTGGCTCTAAAGCCCACCAAGGAAGGAAAGTCCTCTGGCAAAATGCAGGGCACTGGACCAGTCCTAAGACCTCACGTATGTCTACGCCTCTGACCTGTTCACTCCAAGTTCCTACATGGATGAGGCCTCAGGATGTCAGCCACACCTTGGCCCTCAGGAGTGCCAGGCACACAAGAGGCTACATTCCAGCAAGCACTTCCTGAAAGGTCTAGAGCAGATGCTGGTCTGTGATCAGGCTCAGACAGATCCTATCGGAGCTGGAGAACTCACTACCCAAACACTTTGTCCTCTCCCTTGCCATGACATCACCGAAACAAAAATTCTCTTCTAGGGCTCCAAGGAGTCTAATCCAGACTTCTCATTCCCTTCTGCTCCTTCTAAGAATAAAAAACGATATCCCTCATTCCACATCCCCACCCAGCATAAACCCCAGTGGCCACAGGAGCCACCAGCCCTCTCTGCTCTAAGGCAGGCTGACGCCCTACCCCAAGGCACTCTAGAAGTCCAAATTACTAGATTGGAGCAACTTCTTCAGTTTAACTGTCGCCCCAGCATTGTCTGGGCCTGCACGTGCCTGCATCACAGCATTTCCTGCCAACCTCCATCTGCATAAAATTAAACTCTTGATAGATCCCAGGAGCCAGAAACACATCCACCAGCCCAATGAACACTATCAGCCAGCGTGGCTACAAATCGGCCAAGGTCTTGCATCCAATCTCAGACCCTCCCAAGAATGTGGGAGGATAGAGTGAAAAATTGAGGCTCTCTCATGAAATGAGTAGAACCCAGAGTCCCCCACCCCACTCATTCCTCGGGACTGCACCCACACAGTCTCTCCTTCTGATCAGCACTTATACTCTGGACTCCTCCCCTGGCACATGGCCAGCTAAACTGCCAGAGTAAAGCAGTAATCTCAGAGAGATTATGAGTTACCCACGGGCAAGAACAGTGCCACTGCAGCTGCCGCCTCCTCATCCTCCTCCCTCATTCCAGCCCCAGGCACACTCTAAGCAGAAACCAGGCACACAGGAGGTACACAGGAATCAACAGAGAGCAGCTGCGGCCAGGCTAAACCAGCAGCAAAGTAAGCTCTCTCCTGGGCACCCCACTTCAGAGCCTGCAACAGGATGAGGGGACAACTATCACAAGCCACAGACTAGTCATCACCATGTCTGCCTGCTGAGCTCTCGGAGCACTAGGGTGGCCCAGTATGACAGCATCTCTGGGCCGAGGCCTTCAGCCAACTCACTCCATCCTTGCTACGTGGCTTCCTTGGCTGGGCTGCACAGTGGACATGCTTGGCCATCTGAGAAGAAAAGGACTCACAGCCCAAAGATCTTGTGAGTGGGAAAAGTGGACAAAGAGGCTGAGCCCTGAGGCCCAGACAACAGTGAGAGGCTGCAGGCTGGACACTTCAAGGGCAGTTTCAGTACAAGCCTAAGGACATCTTGGTTCATTTAACAGAGAACTCAATCATGGAACATGTTACCCCAGATGTGACACGGGCTGGGAAGCAACGGCTTGCAAAAACATTCTATAAATACATAGGTGGACAGTGGATCTCTGCAAAACCTGAGATATTTTAGAACGTCCTAAGCTACAAAGGAACATCCTCCAACCCTTGTTCTGAGCCAGGATCTCCTGCAGGAAGGCCGAGGCTCCAGGGCCTCAGATGGTTTCCATCAAGAAGCACAAGCCTTAGGTATCATTCTATAGCAGAAGACACCAGTCTGTCTTGGGAGGGACTCTAGACTCTAATGTTCTTCCACGCCATTTTAAAGATGTCATTAGAATGCAGAGGCCAGAGGCCCACCTATGCTGTCCTGAAGTAGGAAGTGCTCTGATCCACTCTCATGCTACAAGGGTTCACTGAGCACCCTCCACATGCAGGGCACAGTGAAGCTCTTGTGGACAGGGTCGACATGGACAGTTATCCCCTAAAGTGTCCCTTGCCCCACCACCCTGCTTCCACTAGAGTGCTCAGGTCTGCTCCCTCTCACATAGGCTGTTCCTCTGTCCAGGTTATCCTTTATTCAGCCTTCATCTGACCACTTCGGCTCATGGGTCACCTCCTCCAGGAAGCCTTCTGGCCTGAAGTGTCTTGTCCTCTACCAAGTACCCACAGCGCAGTGCTCCCTCCCAGCACAGCACTCACCACACTGCTCTGGGGCTGGACTTGCCCGGTCTTCCAGTCCATCTGCCACACTGGGCTAGCAACTCCTTACGGTTTCTGACACACAGAAGGCCAGTTTGTTGAATTAGTTAACTAGTTATCACAAGTCTCCACGGCTGCCGAGGAAAAACAAGGCAGAGTCAAAAGGGATGTCTGGAGGGCGACAAAGAAAAAAACTTTCTCATCCACCAGCCTGTGTTAATGGGCACCAAGCTGGACCCCGCCGGGTCCGGCACAGACTCCCAACCCTTTGCCCTCGGGAGGGAAGTGGACCTCACTAACATGAAGCGGCCCCCTCAGGGCCTGGCCGACGCCCCTGCTTCCCTCTCCAACTTCTGGCAGCCCGGCCGCCCCTTCCCGGGGAGCCTGACACAGCAGGGCGGCCAAGTTCCCCGCCTGGCGCGGCC